>NC_090224.1:19405000-19420000 GCF_024489055.1 Chanodichthys erythropterus
TACAGTAAAAACAGCAATGTTGTGAACATTTAAGATTTAAATTTTTTTTTTTCTATTTTACAAACCCGATTCAAAAAAGTTGGGACACTATACAAATTGTGAATAAAAACAGAATGCAATGATGTGGAAGTTTCAAATTTCAATATTTTATTCAGAATACAACATAGATGACATATTAAATGTTTAAACTGAGAAAATGTATCATTTTAAGGGAAAAATAAGTTGATTTTAAATTTCATAGCATCAACAGATCTCAAAAAAGTTGGCCATGTTTACCACTGTGTGGCATCCCCTCTTCTTTTTATAACAGTCTGCAAACGTCTGGGGAGTGAGGAGACAAGTTGCTCAAGTTTAGGAATAGGAATGTTGTCCCATTCTTGTCTAATACAGGCTTCTAGTTGCTCAACTGTCTTAGGTCTTCTTTGTCGCATCTTCCTCTTTATGATGCGCCAAATGTTCTCTATGGGTGAAAGATCTGGACTGCAGGCTGGCCATTTCAGGACCCGGATCCTTCTTCTACGCAGCCATGATGTTGTAAATTGATGCAGGATGTGGTCTGGCATTGTCATGTTAGAAAATGCAAGGTCTTCCCTGAAAGAGACGACGTCTGGATGGGAGCATATGTTGTTCTAGAACTTGGATATACCTTTCAGCATTGATGGTGCCTTTCCAGATGTGTAAGCTGCCCATGCCACACGCACTCATGCAACCCCATACCATCAGAGATGCAGGCTTCTGAACTGAGCGCTGATAACAACTTGGGTTGTCCTTGTCCTCTTTAGTCCGGATGACATGGCGTCCCAGTTTTCCAAAAAGAACTTCAAATTTTGATTCGTCTGACCACAGAACAGTTTTCCACTTTGCCACAGTCCATTTTAAATGAGCCTTGGCCCAGAGAAAACGCCTGCGCTTCTGGATCATGTTTAGATATGGCTTCTTTTTTGACCTATAGAGTTTTAGCCGGCAACGGAGAATGGCACGGTGGATTGTGTTCACCGACAATGTTTTCTGGAAGTATTCCTGAGCCCATGTTGTGATTTCCATTACAGTAGCATTCCTGTATGTGATGCAGTGCCGTCTAAGGGCCCGAAGATCACGGGCATCCAGTATGGTTTTCCGGCCTTGACCCTTACGCACAGAGATTGTTCCAGATTCTCTGAATTTTTGGATGATATTATGCACTGTAGATGATGATAACTTCAAACTCTTTGCAATTTTTCTCTGAGAAACTCCTTTCTGATATTGCTCCACTATTTTTCGGCGCAGCATTGTGGGAATTGGTGATCCTCTGCCCATCTTGACTTCTGAGAGACACTGCCACTCTGAGAGGCTCTTTTTATACCCAATCATGTTGCCAATTGACCTAATAAGTTGCAAATTGGTCCTCCAGCTGTTCCTTATATGTACATTTAAGTTTTTCGGCCTCTTATTGCTACCTGTCCCAACTTTTTTTGGAATGTGTAGCTCTCAATAAATCCAAAATGAGCCAATATTTGGCATGACATTACAAAATGTCTCACTTTCAACATTTGATATGTTATCTATATTCTATTGTGAATAAAATATAAGTTTATGAGATTTGTAAATTATTGCATTCCTTTATATTCACAATTTGTACAGTGTCCCAACTTTTATGGAATCGGGTTTGTAATATATTTCATAATTTAATTTATTCCTGTGATCAAAGCTGAATTTCCAGCATCATTACTCCAGTCTTCAGTGTCACAAGATCCTTCAGAAATCATTCTAATATGATGATTTTCTGCTCAAGAAACATTTCTGATCATTACCAATGTTGTGCTGCTTCATATTTTTGTGGAAACTGAGATTCGAGGAATAGAACAGCATTTATTTGAATTAGAAATCTTTTGTAACATTATGAATGTCTTCACTGCTTGATCAATTTAATGCGTTTAAAAACATAAAAACCGAAAATATTAAAAATCTTACTGACCCCAAACTTTTAACAGTAGTGTGTCAATATTGGACATTTTTATTTGTAAGAAAATTAATACTTAAACAAAACACAACTAAGAATATTAAATCTCCAGCCATTTCTCACTTCCACATCACTCTTATTCCAGAACAAATCACTGATTCACACACTCATTTAAAGGGTCAATAATGTCCGACTCATTATAGACTTAAATATTTCTGCTTCCTCCTCTCCACTGCTCTCCTCTGGCTGGCCGGTTCTCTCTGAAGTGTTAGATGAAGGCATTTGTCTGGAGGGTGGGTGAGGTACAGCCCTGCGCGTGTGTGTAAGAGTCAGTCACAGAGATCTCTTCTCAGGCATTCTGACAGGTACAGACGCTCCGTCCGGCTTTAAAGGGAATTCCAAACGAGCCTCTGACAGGAGGCCTATTCCGTCTGTGAGCTTGTGTGTGTGTGTGTGTGTGTGTGCGGTTTTCACTCTGCTGTGAAGGAGGGGGGACCTGCAGGGCAACACAAATGCTGACAGCGAGATCAACCAATCAAATCAGACCCCCCCAGATCCACTCAGCCAACCCACGAGCATGATGCCACACAAAGTCCCGCCTCCACCGCTGATTTATGCAAATGAGAATACTGATTAATCCACCTATGCATGCTGGGTAACTACGGCATAAATTGACTGTCTGTCAGCACAAACTCAGGAGAAATGTGTGCGCACACACACACACACACACACACACAAACACAAATCTCTCCATGACACACCATCAAGGCCTGTCCGATCAACAAGAAACAATGGAGGAAAGCAGTAATTGGAGACCAGCGCTGTGTGTGTGCGAGACTAACCGTGGCAGCGAGGATGTAACCTGGACCGCGAGTGTGTCTCTGGCGCAGCTCTTCAAAGCTCAGGCGTGTTGTTGAGCAGCATTAGCTGCCTCTCAGAGCGCTTTTAACACGGAGCGAGGGATGACAGGCCTGCCACAGGAGGAGGGAGAGAAAAACGAGTAAACATGCGTATGCAGCAAAACAACAGTTACCTGAACAGCGAGATCTGAGCGAGCGCACACACACACACACACACTAGAGCGGCAGAGGAACATGTTGCTTACTGCCAGGTGTGTGTGTGTGCGCGAGTTGTTTGGTGGCGGTTTTAAAACACAAACATTTAGAGCATTTCTGTTCCTGTGTGTGTGTTTTATCTGCATTTTTGATGGCTAATCACACACAGAAACAGCATCATTTGATCAGGCCAAATCAAAGATCATACATGCAATATAATCATATAGAAACAAATATGCCAAATGTAATATATTTTACAAAAGTTTGGCGTCAATACATTTTTTTTTTAAAGAAATGAATACTTTTATTCAGAAAGGATGTTAAAATAATTAAAAAAAGACAGTAATAATGACATTTATAAAGTGATCATTAAAAAAAATTGAGGAACTGAATGATTTGACTTATGTGAAATAATTATTTTGACTCAAAATGATTCATAATTGAGCCTCATCAGTCTAAAAAGTACTCAGTCAATCAGTCAAAGTTTTTCAAGACTTAAATCAGTGTGACAAATATACATGAATATATTTGTTTATATTTATATTTGGGTCAATGACATGATGGGTCATTTTTTTTGTCCAAAGGCCTTAATATTAATAAAAAAACATATGAGATATGACATCCAAAGTATGTAAGGTAGTACCACTAGATCTTTTTTATTGAATCCAAAATGATTTAATTATATTTTGCTACATATAAAGGTATTTTAAAGATTTTGAAGTGTCAAAAGGTCATTCGGTTTAACCGTCCAAAGACCAATACAGCCATTTCATTTGTGATTAAAATACCTTAAAATGTAATAAATTTATATATTTTTTAGTCCGGCATGATTTTATAACACCATATATCAACATAGTGCAACATGGTATTAAAATTATGTGTAGAAGTCGTTGCTTTGTTATGAGAAAGAATGTCCAGAAAGATGAATTTCATTGATGTCAATTGGAGTAACCAATTTAAAGGGACCATTTTGGATCAAGTCATGTGGTCAATATCATGTGACAGGATGTGACATCCTTTAGACATCTGCAAAGGACCACATGGTCATGAAGCAAAGTAATTAACTCTCTTTCCACTATTTGAAAAATTCATTTCGTTTTCACTTGTACTTTTGCATGTCCCGAAACATCAGGTCATTTGCTACAACCGCTATAAAACATGGAAAATGTTGTAATATTTATTATTTATTATTTATTTTTTTTTTTAAATAAAATGTTTGATTGTCCTTTTGCTGGCTAGCTAGATATCTGCCTGACATTACTTATAATGTCACAAATGAGCTTTTCTTTTGTTTAGTATTTTTGTCGGTCAAAAATCTAAACAAAACAATAACACTTTACAATAAGGTTTATTTGTTAACATTAGTTATTGTATAACTAACCATGAGCAATACATTTGTTACAGTATTTGTTAATCCTTGTTAACGTTAGTTAAAAATACAGCAGTTCATAGTTTGTTGATGTTAGTTAACAGTTCATTAACTATTGTTACCAAATACAACTACTGATTTTAATAATGTATTAGTAAATGTTGAAATTAACATCAACAAAGATTAATAAATGCTGTAGAAGTGCAGTTCATCATTAGTTCATGTTAACTAATGAACCTTATTGTAAAATGTTACCAACAAAATTATTTGGTGTATTACAAAAAAAAAAAAAAAAAATAATAATAATAATAATTTTGTGCAATGGGTTCATATCTTATCTGATTGCTTGCTCAGAATCAAGAGAATATTGCGCACTTGGATGTTACACATCCAAAATGTGGTTGTGGTTCGGATCTGGTCGGATTTCATGTGGTGTATCGCTGTTCAAGCTACAACCAACTAAACAGATTTTAATCGGATACGCCAGAAAAAATCCATTTTTTTGCTGCCTGCCTGTACAAGGGCCTGCAATGAAACTTTCAAAGATTTGATTTCATGAACCTCGCAAACTTTGCCAAATCCAGCAAGTAGGTCTTCCTCAGAAGGCTCGTTTTAGCAACCAGGGAACTCGCAAAGACTTTTCCAGACGGACTGATATAAACATGCACAACCTGACTTGTGCAAATCAGCCAATCAGATTAAAGCTTATGATTGTGGAAGCACTTGCCATTTTTGCATGCAATATAGATCAGACGGTACATACTGTAGGCAACTCCTCACCATGTGACAGAGCAGGTGAATCAGGTGTATGCTGTCACTGTCCTCTCTTTCAGTTCTGTAGACACACACACACACACACACACAGAGAAACACACACCCCTGTGAGGCCGCTGGCAGTGCGCTCGGGTTGGATTAACCGCAGGATTTGTTCCCTGTAGCTGAAGTCAAATAGAGGAAACTCTCCTACATACGCTTTTAATTAGAATCATCTTCTTACACGGCTCAGAGACAAATCGGCTTATACACTAATAACCCACACACAGATAAAGAGCATTAAGTAATATCACACCCAAAACGTTAATATTGACATTTTAAACATAATACATTCTTAAAAAACTAGAGGTTACAAAAGGGGGCTGGTTTTCACAGTGATGCCTTAGAAGAAGAATTTTTGGTTCCCCAAAGAACCTTTCAGTGATCAGTTCTTAAAAGAACCATTTTTTAAAAATCTAAAGAATGTTTTTCCACTATAAAGAACAATTTGTGGAATGCAAAGGTTCCATGGAACTTGAAGGTTTTTTTCTGGAACCACTGATGCTCATAAAGAACCTTTATTTGTAAGAGTGTAGAGCTAGAAATGTAATTTATATTTGTTCACCAAAGAAAATGGTCCCAAAAGAAGAAGTGGAGTGATAAAAAGTTAATATCTGCACTCTCTAAAAGCCGTTTTTTCCAAACAAATGAATGGAGCAGAACTAAATATCGGCAACAAAATCTCGCTCATTTATGCCACTTGAGCCCATCAACTCTTCCCTAACAGAGTTTTTTTTCCATAACAGGTGAAATACAACATGTGGCCATTGTCTCTGCTGTATGACCCGTTGTGTGGGTTTGGTCGGTTCCTGTGGCTTTCAGACGGGAGAGCGCCTGCCATTCCAAACTCTCCTCTGGAACAACGCATTCCGTTTGAAGTGCTGATCCCTGCTTCACCTGTGAGATCAATACGCTCCCGTTCAAAGCCAGATCGGCTTCATACAGCACCAGATCTTTATTAATTTATAGAAACTTCTTGAAACTTTCTCTAAAGGGAAGCTGGGAAAAAAACAGAGAAGGAAGAGAAAGCGAGAGAAGAGAGAGAGAGAAAAAAGAAGAAACCAGCATGGAGAGGGTGATTAACTCAGAGACGCCTTTGACGGACAGCGAGCTCACATGATCGGCCTGCTGCCGCCCCGTCAAGACCTTAACGAGAATGAGTGAATTAAATGAGCGCATGTAAATGAGGAGCTGGAATGCATTTGAACCGGAACCAATTTGGATTGGAATCTTGGATCAGAAAATTTGATCTGGGATGAAGCCTGCAGTGTCAAAAATTAATAACATTACCTTAGATTATATTTAATTCTTAGGGACATTATTTGCATCATGCACTTTTAAAAATAAGGGTTCTTTATTGGCATTGATGATTCCATGAAGAATTGTTCCATTACACAAAAGGTTCTTTATAGTGGAAAAAGGTTCTTTAGATTATTCAAATATTCTTCACACTAAGAAAAAAATGGTTCTTTTAAGAACTGTTCATTGAAATGTTCTTGGGGAACCAAAATGGCTGTGAAAACTCCATTTTGGAACCATTATGATTTCCAGGGTCATTTTTACTTTTATGTTGGGATGGCAAATTTAGATTTTTTTATTTTAAATAGGCCAATTCCTAAGACAGACAGAAACTGCTTTACACAGGCACATGATGTAATTTTAGCATTTACAGATGATAATCTGAGTTTTTGCCATTCTAATGGGAATCCGTCTATATTTTTTCCACCAGCCGGGATCAAATTCCCAGCTGAATTATCTACTGTTTGGTTGGTAGTTCACCATGGAACAGTAATTGAATTTCTGCCCGAATCGCCATCTTCCTGTTAACATGGAGGAATTGGCCCAAAAGTCATTTTAAATGACTTTTTTGACCACTACTAAACGCCATAGGGCTGCTCTCTGACATTTTTGCAGGTAATGAGCGTTTGGGAATTTAAATAGGCCCTAAATTATTATTCCTGTATGGAGTCGCTCTTGAAACCATTGGTTGACCGCGATAACCAAGAAACATGGATGACATGCAGATTTTACAGACATCGCCCTAACAAACAAGCACAATCTGAACAGTGCTTTTTAATATAATAATATATAAACCTAGAATATTATGAAATAGACTGAATATTTGAAAATGTTTTTCTTCCCTATATATTACATTACCATTCAAAAGTTTTGTGTCAGTTAAATGTTTGTTTTTTGAATGCTATTATTGAGTGAGGATGCATCTATTTCAAATAAATAATTTTAAATGTTCTATTAAATCAAAGAATCCTAAAAAAAAATGCATCACAGTTTTGAAAAAATATGAAGCAGCACAACTGTTTTCAACATTGATAATAATCAGAAATGTTTCTTGAGCAGCAAATCAGCTTATTGTAAGGATTTCTGAAGACTGGAGTAATGACGCTGAAAATTCAGCTTTGATCACAGGAATAAATTATAGTTTAAAATATATCCAAACAGTTAACAGTCATTTTAAATTGTAATAATATTTCAAAATATTACTGTCGTTACAGTATTTTGATCAAATGAATGCAGCCTTGGTGAGCAGACCATTAAAAAATCTTACTGACTCAAAACTTTTGAATGCTGGTGTGGTAATATGACACATTTTTTGTCACTTTCACAGGTATTCTTGCCCCAGGCCCAGGCTAAATGATTAGTCCACCCAAAAATTATAATGTTTTTCATAATTTATTCACCATTCATGTCATTCCAAAATTTTCTGACTTTATGTTTTTTGTCCATACAATGAAAGCCAATGCTGTTTGGTTCCATTCTTCAAAATGTCTTGTTTTGTGTGATGCAGAAGAAAGAAAGTCAAACAGGATGGGGAAAGTTTCTCTCCAATTTCAAATTTCTGACCCTAATTTTAAAAGCTGTGATTTTATTGCCTAATTTGGAAACGTTTCAACGCCTCTGTGAATGTCTGAGTGCGTTTGTGAGAGAGAAAAGTCTAACTGTGAAGGAGAGAGAGAGAAACCCGTGTGCAGCGCTGGAGATCTTCATTTCTTTGTTGTCAGATTTGATGATTTTAGAGAAATTACCATCCCTGCATTCAAAGGAAATCTACCTCACACTTCCATGGCCTGCGGCACGGAGGGAAATAGAAGGTTTATATTTATTTTTAATTATATCAGTTTATCAGGAGGCGTAACATCAGAGCCACATCTGATTTTATCTCTTCTCTTTCACACCTGAGGGAATATTAATACAAACAGCCATTCCGACTCTGATCGTTGCCTCACACACTCTCACACACACGCCGACACTTTTATGATATCATTTCATCATCCCTGTCGTTCTCGCAAATAAAAACAAACCACAAGATCTGTGTTTATATTCCGAGCTTATAAAGCACACCGATGTAAACAAAACAGCACACAGCGTGAACACACACACCTCAAGACAGAACATCTGTGTGTGTCCACAGGAAAGACAAACCACACGTGAGATCTCTTTAATGTCTCACTTGTTGCTCATCGACAGGAGTGAGATTTTATGGAGAGCAAATTGAGACTTAAAAATTGAAATCTCTTGCTTCTCAGATGTTTCTCCTAACAGACTGAAATTGTTGAAATATAGTAAGGTATACAGCTATAAAACATAAAATGGAAAATCTTGTGTTATTTAACTTGAAATGTCTGAGTTCATATCGAGCTTTGATTTTAGGGTTTAGAGCAAGTCTGAGACATTAGCTACATTTACATGGACACATTTTGTTTCAATCGGAATTAAATTCAGATTGATGAATCCGATCATAGTGTTTACACGAACGCTAAATAAAGTGATCAGGTCGATGTGCGCATTTATATGTCACAAGCTTCATATTGTATTTGATCTTTTGACATGCGCTCAAAAGATTCTTGTTTAGTTCACCCAAAACTGAAAATTCTGTCATTTATTACTAACGCTCATGTCGTTCCACACCCATAAGACCTTCATTAATCTTCGGAACACAAATTGAGATATTTTTGTTGAAATCCGATGGCTCTGTGAGGCCTCCATAGGGAGCAATGACATTTTCTCTCTCAAGATCCATTAATGTACTAAAAACATATTTAAATCAGTTCATGGGAGTACAGTGGTTCAATATTAATATTATAAAGCGAATATTTTTGGTGTACCAAAAAAAACAATATAACAAATTATTTAGTGATGGCCGATTTCAAAACACTGTTTCAGGAGCTTCGGAGCATAATGAATCAGTGTGTCGAATCAGCGGTTCAGAGCGCCAAAGTCACGTGATTTCAGCAGTTTGGCCGTTTGACATGCGATTGAGTCATGATTCGATACACTGATTCGTAACACTCCGAAGCTTCCCGAAGCATTGTTTTGAAATCGGCCAGCACTAAATAAGTCGTTATTTTGTTTTTTTGCCGCACAAAAACATTCTCATCACTTTATAATATTAATATTGAGCCACTGTACTCACATGAACTGATTTAAATATGTTTTTAGTTCATTAATGGATCTTGAGAGAGGAAATGTCATTGCTGGCTATGCAGGCCTCACTGAGCCATCGGATTTCAACAAAAATATCTTAATTTGTGTTCCGAAGATCAACGAAGGTCATACGGGTGAAAAACGGCACAAGGGTGAGTAATTAATGACAGAATTTTCATTTTTGGGTGAACTAACCCTTTAACATTTATCCATTTATCATGATATCAAGTCGCAATTGTGAGTTATAAAGTAAGAATTATGACAAAAGGTTGCAATTCCGTGTTATAAAGTCAGAATTTCGTGATATAAAGTCACAATTGCGAGTTATAAAGTCAGTATTTCGTGATATAAAGTCGCAATTGCGAGTTATAAAGTCAGAATTTTGTGATATAAAGTCGCAATTGCGAGTTAAAAAAGTCAGAATTTCTTTATATGTCGCAATTACGAGTTAAAAAGTCAAAATTTCATGATATAAAGTCGCAATTTTGAGTTATAAAGTCAGATTTTCGTGATATAAAGTCGCAATTTCGTAACTTTATATCAGAATTTCGTGATATAAAGTCGCAATTTTGAGTTATAAAGTCAGAATTTCGTTATATAAAGTCACAATAACAAGTTATAAAGTCAAAATTTCATGATATAAAGTCGCAATTGTGAGTTATAAAGTCAGATTTTCGTGATATAAAGTCGCAATTTCGTGACTTCATATCAGAATTTTGTGATATAAAGTCACAATTGTGAGTTATAAAGTCAGATTTTCGTGATATAAAGTTGCAATTGTGAGTTATAAAGTCAGAATTTCGTGATATAATGTCGCAATTGCGAGTTAAAAAGTCAAAATTTCATGATATAAAGTCGCAATTGTGAGTTATAAAGTCAAATATTTGTGATATAAAGTCGCAATTGCGAGTTACAAAGTCAGAATTTTGTGATATAAAGTCACAATTCTGATATTATAACTCACAATTGTGACTTTATATCATGCAACTGTGAGAAAAAAGTCAGAATTGAGAGATAAAAAGACGCAATTAAATTTTTTTATTCCATGGCAGAAACAAGCTTCCATAGATCAATGAGGCCTGCAATCAGTCCGTTTAAAATTTAATAAATACAAAAACTGTCCTAATTGAAAGAAAACAAGTTTAATTTTTATAGCTTATATGTACTGTTTCTGTATTTCAACAATCTGAGTCTGCTAGGAGAAACATCGTAGACAAAGTTGATCCTTAAAATGAAACTTTAACTTGAAGTCTCCTGAGGTATGAAAGAGCAACCTCTGAGCAATAACACTTTCCTCTGGGTGCGTTTCAAGGTTTGTGCTGCTACATTCAGTATTCTGGATGGCCACAACACCCACAATCCCTTGCTGCAGAGGATCCCTGTGAAGACGATTTTCCCAGATGAGATGAAGGTGACCTCTGTGTCAAACGCTCTCTATCTCCAACCTCAATGTATCAAAATATCTTATGCACACAGACACAGTCTCTTTATGTCTGTTACAGCAGTGCATTCACATGCTAACAGTGTCTTGTGGTTTCCTGCATTCACTCTCTCTCATCACCTTCATCTCTGTGGCCACATTTTACTTTTCCACAGCCAAAATATGATATACTGTAAGTGACTGCTACTCTGTAACCTGCTCACAAACAAACATGGCGTACTGAAATCTGTGTTTAACCCTCAGGTTGTGTTCAAAACCCTATAACACATGTGATGTTCCCGGTCAAAAATGACCGGCCCATAAAAAAAAGCATATAAATCACTCATTATACCATATTTTCACCCAATCTTGGATTCAATCTTTTTGTCAACAAGTTCTCTTTCAATTAGGACTGGTTTTATATTTTGATTTGGATCTGAATAATCATAGGCCTCATTTATTTGAGAGTAGGCATTTCATTTTTTTAGTAATTGTTTTTAAATTTTTGAATAATTTTGGAAATATTAAATAAAATCTGAAGAAAATTGGTATTGTTGATCACACTAGTCTACTCTAATGTTTCACCAGGAATTTTGTTTTGAAACTTTTGTTTTGTAAAAAAATATGGCACAGTCACACTTGTGGTGTTCCCGGTCAAAAATGACCGGCCTATAAAAAATAGCTTATAAATCACTCATTATACCATATTTTCACCCAATCTTGGATTCAATCTTTTTGTCAACTTGTTCTCTTTCAATTAGGACTGGTTTTATATTTCTGTTTGCATCTGATTAATCATGGGCCTCATTTATCTGAGAGTAGGCATCTCATTTTTTGAGTAAAAAACAAATAATTTATGAGTAAATTTGGAAATATTAAAAAAAATATGAAAAAAATGGCTACTGTTGATCACACTAGTCTACTCTAATGTTTCACCAGGAATTTTGTTTTGAAACTTTTGTTTTGTAAAAAATATGGCACATAGTCACACTTGTGGTGTTCCCGGTCAAAAATGACCGGCCTATAAAAAATAGCTTATAAATCACTCATTATACCATATTTTTACCCAATCTTGGATTCAATCTTTTTGTCAACTTGTTCTCTTTCAATTAGGACTGGTTTTATATCCTGTTTGCATCTGATTAATCGTGGGCCTCATTTATCTGAGAGTAGGCATGGTCAAAATGGTCACAATGGCCGACCATTGAAAGTGAATGGGAGAGATTGAAAATAACAGAACAATTTAGTTTTCAGGAGCATGTTCATTATTTTCATGTACACATATGAGCATATGTGCTTGCAAACATCGAGCCCTTGGACCTGTGCATGTAAACTTTTGCAGCTCGTTTTTGTATTTGGTTGCGTTGTGAACTTTTGCAGCGCGTTTTTGTATTTGGTTGCGTTGTGAATTTTTGCAGCGCGTTTTTGTATTTGGTTGCGTTGTGAACTTTTGCAGCGCGTTTCTGTGTTTGGTTGCGTTGTGAACTTTTGCAGCGCGTTTTTGTATTTGGTTGCGTTGTGAACTTTTGCAGCGCGTTTCTGTATTTGGTTGCGTTGTGAACTTATGCAGCATGTTTTTGTATTTGGTTGCGTTGTGAATTTTTGCAGCGCATTTCTGTGTTTGGTTGCGTTGTGAACTTTTGCAGCATGTTTTTGTATTTGGTTGCATTGTGAACTTTTGCAGCGCGTTTCTGTGTTTGGTTGCGTTGTGAACTTATGCAGCATGTTTTTGTATTTGGTTGCGTTGTGAACTTTTGCAGCGCGTTTCTGTATTTGGTTGCGTTGTGAACTTTTGCAGCGCGTTTCTGTGTTTGGTTGCGTTGTGAACTTATGCAGCATGTTTTTGTATTTGGTTGCGTTGTGAATTTTTGCAGCGCATTTCTGTATTTGGTTGCGTTGTGAACTTTTGCAGCGTGTTTTTGTATTTGGTTGCGTTGTGAACTTTTGCAGCACATGTGTTGTCAAACTCATGAAGAAGTTACCCGTTGTACTCCAGTGAAGTCCACAATATGGAGAAAAATCCTGCAAAGTTTTCCTCAACCTTATTTTCCTTTCAACTGAAGAAAGAAAGACATGGGGTGAGTGAATTATCAGGAAATTTTAATTATAAAGCAAATCCTTCTTCTTTTGAAGCCGGGTCACTGCAGTCACGGCCATTTTGTGTTTGTGTGTGTGTGTGTGTGTGTGTGTGTGTGTGTGTGTGTGTGTGTGTGTGTGGTAATGTCAGATGGATAAATGTATATTAGATGCAGGTTAGGGTAGGATCAAATTTCTCTCTGTGGAAAAGAATGTGTGTAATACTCAAAAAAGTTTGTATGTTTTAACGTGTGTGTGTCTGGGTAGCGTGTGTATAAATGTATCGATACATGCACAGGTCCAAGGGCTCGATGTTTGCAAGCACATATGCTCATATATGTACATGAAAATAATGAACATGCTCCTGAAAACTAAATTGTTCTGTTATTTTCAGTCTCTCCCATTCACTTTCAATGGTCGGCCATTGTGACCATTTTTGACCATGCCTACTCTCAGATAAATGAGGCCCATGATTAATCAGATGCAAACAGAAATATAAAACCAGTCCTAATTGAAAGAGAACAAGCTGATAAAAAGATTGAATCCAAGATTGGGTGAAAATATGGTATAATGAGTGATTTATAAGCTATTTTTTATAGGCCGGTCATTTTTGACCGGGAACACCACAAGTGTGACTATGTGCCATATTTTTTACAAAACAAAAGTTTCAAAACAAAATTCCTGGTGAAACATTAGAGTAGACTAGTGTGATCAACAATACCAATTTTCTTCAGATTTTATTTAATATTTCCAAAATTATTCAAAAATTTTAAAAAATTTACTCAAAAAATGAGATGCCTACTCTCAGATAAATGAGGCCCACGATTAATCAGATGCAAACAGAAATATAAAACCAGTCCTAATTGAAAGAGAACAAGTTGACAAAAAGATTGAATCCAAGATTGGGTGAAAATATGGTATAATGAGTGATTTATAAGCTATTTTTTATGGGCCGGTCATTTTTGACCGGGAACACCACGAGTGTAACAAGGTAACAAAACCCCCACAAAAAATTAAGAAAATGTCCAAAAAAATATTGAGATTTAGTTATACCCTTTGGGAACAAAGTCACTAAGTTTCAGTCCAAAGCGATAACATTAACTAGTATTTTCGGGAAAAAGAAAATTGGTGTTCGGGTCAAATTGACCCGAACACAACATGAGGGTTAAAAGTTCAGTTCATATTAAGAGCATCTTTATGCCACCATGAGCTGCTTCTGAGTCAGACATCAAATATATAAAAAATATAATTCAAAGCAATCCATGCACACATTTTTCTTTAGTTAGTCAAGGAAAATAAAGAGAGTGGAATTAATCAGGGTGCGCAATTCAGAATTGAATTGAGAATGTCTTTAAAAATGACAGTTCAGTTCCTGAATTTGAACTGAATAAGAAGTTAGGTAAAGCAAACAGGATGTATAATTGCTCATTGAAATTAAATATAATGAAGTATAATTAAAATTAATTCAATGAAATTCATGTAAAAAAAAAAAAAAAAAATTAGAAAACTAGAAAAGCTAAGTTTGTCAAAACAAACTTCAAATGGAGACTTGACAAAGCCTTGTTTGAAAGTTTAAAAGTCTTAATGTATTGCAGATAGCAAAATAATGACAAACAGAATGATAGAAAGATGGATGGATGGATGGATAGAACGACAGACAGATAAAATGATAGAAAAGAGATAGAATGATAGATAGAGCAATAAAATAGAATAGATAGATAGATAGAGTGATAGAATGATAGATAGATAGATAGATACACAGACAGATAGAACGATAGATAGATAGAACGATAGAACGATAGATAGATAGATAGATAGATAGATAGATAGATAGATACATAGATAGATAGATAGAATGACAGATAGAACAACAGAATGATAGAAC
>NC_090224.1:19422500-19565000 GCF_024489055.1 Chanodichthys erythropterus
TGAGTTTGTGCTAAATACAGTGTAATCAGACTTTAACCATAAAAAAATGCTATAAGTAACATTGTAAACCCGAATAAGTTGGCAAAACTCAAAAAATGTGATTGCCTCAAAATTTTTAAGTCAAGAAAATTCAAAATTTAAGAAAGCAAAACTGGCAGATTTTTATTTTTCGTACTCAAACATTTCAAGTTAAGAACAATTAAAATGTTTGAGTCCAATAACTCATACATTTAACTTAAAATTTTCATGTAACCTCAATGTCAACATTTTTATTAGTGTAAACTTAGCTAGCTATAACAAGCTAATTTTTAAAATGCTAACTAGCTAATTTGCTAACATGTTAACAATAGCATGGAATAACACTTGCTGAATTAGTAGCAATGTAAAGCATTTAACATACTTGTTCTCAAACCAAGCCGCATGCACCACTTGTCACCATGATAGTAACTCTCCAAAAACCCACATTAACAGAAACTCTTCTAAATTAGCATAACAAAACATTAATCACTAAAAAATCTCCCACTTAACATTAATCTTGCACAAAAAACATTATATAGCACTTCATTTTAGCATTTACTCTCCCTTTTGAGTGTAATGGGCAAAGCATGCTAGGAAATCTCAGCCCAGTTTCAGTTAAACTTAAGTTAATCTAAATTAAAAGATAAAAGTTCATGAAACTCAAAACAATTAAACAGTTCAGGGCACTTAAAATATATCTTTTCTGTGAACTTGAAGTTAAAAGAAAGTGCTAAAAACTTATAAAAGATAATTTGACTGAACTAATTTAAGTTTGTCCTACTCAAACCAATTAAAGGATTAGTTCACTTTTAAATGAAAATTAGCCCAAGCTTTACTCACCCTCAAGCCATCCTAGGTGTATATGACTTTCTGATGCACATAATCGAAGAAATATTAATAAATATCCTGACGCTTTATAATGGCAGTTAATGGGACCAGCGAGTATAAGCTGAAGAAAGTGGTTCCATACACATCCATCCATCATAAAATACTCCACACGGCTCTGGGGGGTTAATAAAGGCCTTCTGAAACGAAGCGATGTGTTTGTATAAAAAAATATCCATATTTAAACAAGTTATGAAGTCAAATATCTAGCTTCTGCCAGACCGCCTTCCGTATTCAAATTACGCAAAAATGGAACTGAGGCCGTGTTATTTCCATAAAGTCGGGGACACACCTAACGATTAGCTGAAACATTCTAAGACTGAACTGAACACACATACCGATTGTTTCCTTCGACTGGAGCCGATTTATATACTTACACATGGAATTTGAACACCGACTGTAATCGCAGACTGAACGCAACTGGCTCTGACTGGACGCGCTTGAGCACGATCAGTCATAAGTATCAATTTACATTCATAATCGGCCTTACAATCGTTTAGTGTGTGCGCAGCTTAAGTTGAATAGGGAAGGCGTAGGACATACAGCGCAAGCTTTTTGAAAAATATGGAAGGCGGTATGGCGGAAGCAATTGCAAGGCGAACATTTGTGTTTATAATGCATATACATTTTACATTTTTATTTAGAAAATGACCGAACGTTTCGCTAGATAAGACCCTTATTCCTCGTCTGGTGTCGTTTAAAGCTGTTTGATGCTGCACTGATACTGTAATTTTGGGGTCCGTTGAAGTCCACTATAAGGAGAAAAATCCTGGAATGTTTTCATCAAAAACCTTAATTTCTTTTCGACTGGAGAAAGAAGGACATTTACACATGGATGACATGAGGGTGAGTAAAAATTTTAATTTGAAAGTGAACTAATCCTTTAATTATTTTGAGCCTTAGGGTTTGTCAGGGCATGTCACAACATCTTGAGGGCCCAGAAAACACCTCAAAATGCTAAATAAAAATAAATAAATAAATAATAAAATGACAAAAGAACACAAGATTACTAAAAATTGAAATCTATTATTATTTTATCAAAAATTATTAATAAACAAATGAATAATAAATAATTATTAATTTTTTGAAATATTATTTTAATGAATTTCTAATGTAGCCAATTCAAAATATTTAAAATACTATAATAGTGTATAAATAATACTGACACTGCAAGTCACACTTAAAATGTCTGAAAGTCACAATATCAATCCTTAAAAAATTATATGCATAATATAATATTCCTTAATATAAAGAAAAAAAGCACGGTTTTCAAGCAAAATATTTCACAAAATGGAGTTTGTTAGGTTTTAAATGATAAACAATACACTATTAAAAACACAAAAGGTTTCTGGTTGCCAAATGGTGCCTGAGGTTTTGCCTAGTAGGACCAACTACTATATACACTACTAGTAAAATCAAAATAAATTGACTGGTTAATAGGAATATTATTAAAGCCCCGTAAAACCAAACCCTAAAATCTGACTGGCTGATAGGAAATGTTTGTCCAGGACTAACATATTATTATGAAATCAGAAAATCACTGGGAAATTTGAGAGTAGCTGACTTCATACATGCACTAAAAATGATCTCGAGAAGAGTTGGAAAAGTGGCTCAGAAAAGTGAAATTAGTTCTGAGAAAAGCTCCTGCAGTGTTTGAGCACTGATGACACTTGCTTTGATATTTGGTTATCTAATGCGATGATTTTTTTTTTTTTTTTATAAAATCACAGCTGTGTTTTTAAGTAAAAACATCTACATTTTGGCATGAGCATGAAAAGCTCTGAAGTTTAACAACAGCGAGTGAAGCAGCTCCAACTGAGACGTTCCTCTACCATGTGCTGTATTAAGCATAGATGGTTATGAAGGCAGATGCCCTACGAACAGAAGTGTGTGTGTGTGTGTGTGTGTTAGAGGGTGGGGGAAGAAAGCGAGAGACAGTGAAAGAGAGAGCAGGGTAGAACCTTGCCTCAAGCAAAAGCCACTGAACAGTTAAGAACTTCCTGTTTCACTTCAGGCTACGAAGAAAACGCTAACCACACATGATGGAATGATGGCCTTTCATCCGTCCGAAGAAAAGAGGGCGAGAAAGAGAGGGAGCCGGTGGAAGAGAGATGTTCTAAGACCTATTTTCTTGCTGTCTGTGTCAATTAGTCCGGTGCCTTTGTGTTAAGCACAGGTAACTGTTTAAACACCTCAGCGCAGCGTTCGGACTCAATCTGTCTGGCTCGCTTTGGGTGGTTTGAGAGAGAACCGCGAAGAACAAAAGGAATATGCACATGTGTCGGATCGCCACAGCGCTGTGGCTGATCATAGACGTTTGGATGACTGGATGCGGTCAGGTTTTGGTTAGACTCAGGCTGTCTTATTCTACTCTCTAGTTCTCTATGAAGTGAAACAGTATATTATGAACAAATTCAGGAACAAGGGCTTTGATTCATGAATCAATTACCCACTACAACATATGTAATTTATTCCTGTGATCAAAGCTAAATTTTCAGCATCATTACTCCAGTTTTCAGTGTCACATGATCCTTCAGAAATCATTCTAATATTCTGATTGGCTGCTCAAGAAACATTTCTTATATTGTCAATGTTGGAAATAAATCTTTTGTAACATTATAAATGTCTTTACTGTCACTTTTAATCCATTTACTGCATCCTTACCAAATAAAAGTATTAATTTCTTTAAAAAACAAAAACTCACTGAACCTTGAACTTTTGAAAGGTAGTGTAACTACTTCACTAGCAAACTTATATTTCAACATACATAAATGCACATAGATAAAAATAAAAAGCTTTTTAATCTTCCTCTAAAACACCTGTATAAAATAAGAGGAGAAATGCATGTTTATAAATCACAAAAAAAGATACACTCCAAAATATGTTGGGTTAAAAACAACCCAAGTTGGGTTAAATATGGACAAACCCAGCAATTAGGTTGTTTTAACCCAGCAGTCGGGTTAAATGTTTGACCCAACCTGCTGGATAGTTTTATTTAACTCAACTATTGATTAAAAATTACTATATGGCTTGCTTAAAATGAACCAAATAGACTGGAAATTAAAAATCAGACACATAATCACTAGGGGCAACAGTAATAATCAAAAGGTGAACATATATTAATAAGCAATTTAGTTTATAATTAAATTATTATTTATTAAAATAGATTAATAAATATTAATTTCCAACCTATTTTGGGTTTATTTTAAGTGAGCAATATAGTAATTTTTAAGCAATAGTTGAGTTAAATAAAAACATTTACCAAACATTTAACCCAATCACAGGCTCAAAACAACCCAATCGCTGGGTTTGTCCATATTTAACCCAACTTGGGTTGTTTTTACCCAGCATTTTTAGAGTGTAGTTATACACAAAATTTCCTTTGAAGATAGCAAATCTTGTTTTCTTAAAGAGACCTAAAATTAAAATTGTCATCATTTATTCACCCTTCGTTCCAAACACATATCTTTCTCAGGTTAAAAAAAAAAACAATTTGATGAGTTTCCCATGCAGTTACAATGAATAGGAAGAGAAGCTTTCGTGCTTCAAAAAGAACACAAGCACCATACATGTGTCATAAAACTAGTGGCAAAAACATTGCAACTATTGCATGAGTCATTTAGACCACTTTTAAGATTATTTTATGGTTCTTTTGCATCTTGTTTGATGTCTGAAAGCTTCAATTCCCATTCAGTGTAAGTGCATGGAAAAAAGGATGTAAAAAAGCCTTTATATGTTCCCATTTGGTGTTTTGCAGAAGAAAGAAAGTCAAATAATTTAGAATGACATGAGAGCAAGTAAATAGTGACTAAATGTTCATTTTGGGGTGAACTATTGCTTTAATTTAGCATTAAACAGCCATGAAGGGCCTCATGTTTTAAGCAGTCGTGTAATACGTGTGTTTGTCTGAACGGCCAGCAGCTGATATCTGAATCCAGACCCTACGATAGCTGTTCACTCTAATTTCAGAAGGTAAATGTTTAGCTATTAGCGAAGCACTTTGATGTGTCAAACAGGTTAACAGGTACATTTTCTGCTTCATGAAACAGTGTTTTAAAATGCACACACGCAGTGGTTTAAGGCAGATGCTTAGAAGTGCAAATTGGCCATGTCTGTGGGCTCTGATCAGCGGATTGTGCATGTGCGTGTGTTTGCCGTGTATTTCCCAGTGATGCTGTGACAGGGGTTTTACACGACGCCTCGAACCCGGCTCAGGGACGAGTTTCAGGCACTACATGCAACCTCTGCTTCGCTCTCTTCTTCTTTACTTAATTCGCTCTTTCCTCCAGCTTTCTCTTTCTCTTTATTTTGAAGACCACTCAGCGATAACCATGGAGACCATGAGAACACCTGCCAGTGTATCCACGGAGATCATATAACCATAGAGACACTGAATTTTGGGTCAGGTGGGTTAAGCAATGCAAAAACTAGTAGGTTACATTTTATTTTACTTGTACAAAACTCAATTCCATGATGCCAATTTGCTTTGTGGTTTCCAAGGTGTTCTGAATGTTATGTTGCTATGCAGTTGCAAAGGTGTTTTGAGTGGTTGCCTGGGTGTTGCTATCCAGTTGCTAAGGTGTTCTGAGGGCTATATAGTATGGTGCTATGTGGTTGTAAAGGTGTTCTGATGGGTTGCCAGGATGTTGCTATGCAGTACCTAAGGTGTTCTAAGGGTTATATTGTATTTCTATGTGCTTGCGTTGGTGTTCTGAGAGGTTGCCAGTGTGTTACTCTGCAGTAACTAAGGTGTTCTGAGTGTTTTTTATGTCGCTATGTTGTTGCCAGGGTGTTACTATGCAGTTGCTAAGGTGTTCTAAGGGTTATATTGTATTTCTATGTGCTTGCGTTGGTGTTCTGAGAGGTTGCCAGTGTGTTACTCTGCAGTAACTAAGGTGTTCTGAGTGTTTTTTATGTCGCTATGTTGTTGCCAGGGTGTTACTATGCAGTTGCTAAGGTGTTCTAAGGGTTATATTGTATTTTGCCATGGTTTTCTGAGTGGTTGCCAGGGTGTTTCTATGCAGTTGCTAATGTGTTTTAGTGTTATACAGTATGGTGCTATATGGTTGCAAAGGTGTTCTGATGGGTTGCCAGGGTGTTGCTATGCAGTAGCTAAGGTGTTCTGATGGTTATACTGTATTTCTTTGCGCTTACCATGGTATTCTGAGTGGTTGCCAAGGTGTGGCTATGCAGTAGCTAAGGTGTTCTGAGGGCTAATTTGTATGTCGCTATGTGGTTGCCAGGGTGTTGCTATACAGTTGCTAATGTGTTTTCAGTGTTAATAGTGCTATATAGTTGCAAAGGTTTTCTGATGGGTTTCCAGGGTGTTGCTATGCAGTAGCTAAGGTGTTCTGAGGGTTAATTTGTATATTGCCAGGGTGTTGCTATGCAGTTGCTAATGTGTTTTCAGTGTTATGTAGTATGTTGCTATGTAGTTGCTAAGATGTACTGAGTGTTATATACTGTAGTATGTTATCATGCTGTTGTCAAGGTGTCTTGAGTGGTTACCAGTGTGTTGCTATGCGGTTGCTATGGTGTTCTGTGTTGTTACCTAAAGTCTCTATTATGTGGCTCTGGTCTATGGTATATTTATCACATTTTATCGTCTACCAGATGAAAACAAAAAACAATATCACATCCACAACAAGCTGCACAACTTGAGGCAATCATTCATGTTTGTATCACAAGCAAAGCTTAAAATCAAATTGAATCATTATTTACTTTCTTTATACATGTTCCAGATTTTATTGGGTGCACCTTATCAGTGTGCACCTTATTTCAAAGAGAAGAATAGTTTGTATTTGTAAACTTAAATCAAAATATAATAAATTGCTCTACTTTTGAATCAACTTCAATTAGGTCTTTTACCACTTCACTCAGAAAACAGGCATAAAATTGGTCCCAAACGGCAATTCATGGGGTTCTCTTAAACAAGTCTAAAGGCCTATGAACGACACCACAGCTATCAGATACAGTTTGTCAGTGGGCAGGTCTAAGTGAGGCCCCTCCCTCTCAGCCTACAGTAAACTTGTGGGCGTGTCCACACAAGGCTCAGACACCTCCCTCTTCCCGACAGCAGTGTCAGGCTTCATTATGTGGTTTTTTGGTGTGGTGGCGAATCCTCCCACTCGACACACACAATCGCCCACAGACAGGGTGAGCGTGTTGTATGTGTGTGTGATGTCAGTGCCACAGGCGACTACTGCTCATGGGCCAATCTACCCAACCTGTCACTCTACATCTGTCTCCCACACACACGCGCACAGGAATTCTGCCTGAAGCATCTGGGTGGACACATGGAAAGTGGATTTTTGTACAGCACTTAGCAATATTAACAGACTCAAGATGGGTTGTGTGTGTTTTTGGGGGTGCATCCGAATTGTGATGAATTAGCTGTATAAGCTAAATGTATATGTGTGTGAGTATTTCACTGTCCCAACTAGCCCGACTTGGCTCAACCATTGGCCTAAATTTGACGCCGAACTATCTGTTTTGCCTATGAATGGCAGAGAGAAGTTCCTGCAAACATGACTGAAAACAGTAACGTTAGTTTTACAATTCCGTTTAGTGATACTAAATGACACACTTCTGATTTAAATACATTTACATTTGCTTCTTAAAGCAATAGAGACCTTCTAAAATCAACAAATGAACTTTCTCTATATACAGGATGAATGTATTTGATTAAACCCAAGGTTTTTAGGATCAGGGTAGTAAAATATGATCTCCTCACGCTTAAACATTGCTGTGAACAACACATTGTCAGTTTTTTTTTTTTTTTTTTTTTTACAAAATATAGATATATAAACATTAGTAGTAATATGAGAAATACATTTAAAATATTCTCAAAATAGATGTAAATGTGTATTAAATATTTCTAACAGTATAGATAAATATTTGTAAAATATGAAGGTATAAAATAATTAAAAATAAACTAAGCACATACATTTAAAAAATTATTTAAAAAGTGTTTTATTTTAAAAAGTTTTTTTTTTTTAAATATATATTATTTTGTCTGGCCAGTAAATTAAGGATTCAATAAAATGCATTAAATATATTTCAGAACTATAGATAAATCATTGTAAAATATAAATATAAAAGATAAACTAATAAATACATGTAAAAATAATTTTAAAAGTGTTGTACTTGAAAAAAGATATTATTTTTTCTAGCCAATAAAATAAGGATTCAAAATCATTAAAATAATTAAATATTTAAAAAATATAGATATTTTAAAAATAGTAATATATTAAAAAAAAAATAATTAAAACATTTAAAAACATTTGTTGTAATTTAAAAAGTATTCTTTTAAAAAAAAAAAATTCTGGCCAATAAACTAAGGATTGAATTCTAATAATGCATTGTTGAAAAACTGGAACTCTCATTACCGGTGGAAAAGGACACACACATGCACACACAGAATGCATTAATTTAAGCCAAGTCTCTACCTGAGTTTAACTACTCACCACCAGTCATTCCCAAAACTACAGCTCGACCTCATTGCCCCAGGATATATATCCCACACACATACACACACAGGAGAACAGCTCCTCTCACACTCCTATTAATTAACCACATTAACATACGAGCACAATGACCCAGTCAAATGACCCGGGGCGAGAGCCGTTCAACTTCATTAAATGTGAAGCCGTCACCCTCCGCGGTCTCTCAGCGGCGCTATCATCTCATTCTCACCGCCACATAACTTCACACGTCACTCTCCCATTCAATGTGAGACATAAACAGGCCAGCTAATTAGAAGCGGTTTAATAATGACCTGCAATAAACCAAAGACACTTCATAACATTTTCTAAAAATCTGACTTTGGTTTATTGTACTTTTTTTTTTTTTTTTGGCTGTTTTTAGTTGTACACCTCCCTGACCTTCAAATCACATGCCTGAAGGCGTTTCAGAGCACATTAAACTGATTTCAAAGCAAGCAAGAAAACAACTAAATTTGTAGTTGAACTATTGATAGTTTTGGTGAACTCTCAGATGCTTATACAACATCTGAGCAGGTACTTCTCACAGTCCATCTGAATATTTACATATATAACTGAAGCTTGAGCATGACATGCCAGTCAATGCCAATCATGCAATTTCATTCTCAACATTAACAAGATGTACCGTGATATTTCCAAAGAACACATGCCAAAAAAAGCAATAAACTACAGTTCAAATGATCTTAGTATGCTAAACTGGGCCAAAGGGTGAATAACATGCAAACCGAATCTCATTATTCAGACCAAAATCAGAACCATTACTGTTATACTAAAAATGGCAATTTTCATTAATTTAATGTAGGGGGAAAAAAATCTCATTCTCATTAATGTAATGAAAAAAGATGTATTATTTAATTTGCATAAGTACAATTGTAAATATTCATCATACAGACTTCAAAATTATGCTGATTTTTATGTAATTGTGACCATACTGTATTACAGAAATGAGCATGAGAGCATTGCATATAATGTATGAGAATTTAATTTCCATGAAAATAATATCATAGTGCAAAAAATCTTAATGGTCCTTTAAATAGGCCTCATTTTCGTCATGAAAAATGAAACTTCTTATTGTTTTTATTTGACTTGTTGGTGAACTATGACCCAGACATTTCATTATAAAAGTCACCCACAAATACACACTTCAAAAGAAAGAAATGTTTTTGAAAGAAGTCTCTTATTAGCACCATTTATTTGATCCAAAATTCATCCTACATGAATTTTCAGCATCATTACTCCAGTCTTCAGTGTCACATGATCCTTCAGAAACCATTCTAATAAGCTGATTTGCTGCTCAGGAAACATTTATTATTGTTATTAATGTTGAAAACAGTTGTGCTGCTTCATATTTTTTTAGGATTCTTTGATGAATAGAAAGTTCATTTTTTAAGCATTTACTTAAAAATATATTTCTTTGGTAACATTATAAATGCTTTTACTGTCTCTTTTGATCAATTTAATGCATCCTTGCTGAATAAAAGTACTTGTTTAAGTATTAAGTTTTTTTTTCTTACTGACTTTTAGTGTATATTTTACCCTGGCAATGTGTTGTAGTTAAAGCCATTGTTCACAACAAATGAAATATATATTTAAAAAAACTGCATCAGACAGCAGATCATGTGAACTCCCATTTGCAGTTGCCAAATCTCATCAGCATTTATTTGCTTAAACTAAAATTAGCTCATATTTGTTGCACTGCTAACAGTTGCTGTCGCTCACGTCGCCTCAAATCCCCAATTCTGTGAAAACTAATGACTTCCAGTGGTTTTGTCGCTGCAAATCGATGTCAGTGTGAACGACCCTCAAGCTCTTTCATGAGAAGAGTAGTTTAACAAGTGCACAACACAAAGTTCACACAACACAAAGCTCTCTATCACACACTAAACATTATGGATACAGGTCTTTTGGTTCGGCACGCATGCATAGGCTACCAAACGAATGCAGCGTTATTTTAACCACTGCGCGGCTGCATCTGAAATCGCATACTTCCCTACTACATAGTTTGTGAAAAACAGTATGTGACAAAAGTAGTATGTCTGAATTCACACTCATAAAAGAGTAGACATAAAGTACCAGGATTGTATACTATTTCTGGTGAGATTCTGAAGTGTGTATACGATGGACACTTTACTATCCCATTAGGCCACAGGAGAGGATTTGTGAATGGCAGTGAAGTGACGCAACTGAAACTGTTTAGGACACATGATAATGACAACATGGCGAATGTAGTGCGTCCAGATTCATACTACACACACTCATACTATATAGAACATACTTTTTTAGCAGTCGTATAATAATTACTTATTCAAAATCACACCAGTATTTCCATTTTGTATATAAAGGATCATTCTGACAGCAAGAGAGTCTGCGTTAAACTTCACAGACTTCACTAAAGAAGCACTGGTGCATGCATGTGACTAACAGATGAAGCAAATAATTCTGAGTAAAATATACATTTTGTTAAAAATACTTTGCATCCAACAGTGGAAGCACGTTAAATCTCTTCCGCATTCACAACAGCACTATAAAATGCAGAACGAAGAGTGTTTTGCAGCCGGTTGCAGCAGTATTGACAGATTTTTAATCTAAAGACAGTTTGCTCAGTAAAGCACTGTTTAAAGGGGACCTATTATGCAAAATTCACTTTTATAAGGTGTTTAAACACAGATGTATGTCCACAGTGTGTTAACAACCAGCCTATAATGGAAAAACTCCACTAACTCCTTTTTTGTAATCCCCATAAATCATAAACAGTCTCTCCAAACAAGCGGTTCCAGATTACGCTCTTACGTAAGAGCCCCGCCCATGACTACTGATGGAATCTTAGCTCCGCCCCTGAGTGAGATGTACACAGTTCGCCATGTTTATCTCCTTGCCAGAGCATTTAACAGCAAATAAGAAATGTATTCTTATTAAAGCTACTAAAGTTATTTAATTAAGAGCAGTGAGTGATTTTCTGTTTTTCTTGTGTTGTTCAGTTCATATTAACAACATACATATAGCAGTAGGTACTGTATATTATGCTGCTGTCACTTTATTTCACAGTTCTAATATACACATGTGATTTCTTTACTTGTTTACGTTCACGGACATAACAGATTTTGTGTATTTTTGACATAACCTTGTGTATATTTGAAAGGTTAACAGGGTAAGTTTGCCCAAAAATGAAACTTTTGTCATTAATTACTCACCCTCATGTCGTTCCACACCCGTATGACCTTCGATCATCTTCGAAACACAAATTTTTCTCAAAAGATATTTTGTATAAAGATATTTTTGATGAAATACGATGGCTCAGTGAGGCCTCCATTGCCAGTAAGATCATTAACACTTTCAGTGAAAGCTACTTTAAGACATATTTAAAACAGTTCATGTGACTACAGTGGTTCAATCTTAATGTTATGAAGCGACGAGAATACTTTTTGTTCGCCAAAAAAAACAAAATAACGACTTTATTCAACAATATCTAGTAATGGGTGATTTCAAAACCCTGCTTCATGAAGCTTCGAAGCTTTACGAATCTTTTGTTTCAAATCACTAGTTCGGATTGTGTTTCAAACTGCCAAAGTCACACCCCCCAGTGGTGAACCATTGAAATTTAGAAACACTTATGATGTAATGAAGCCTCGCTTACTGAAATCACATGTCAGTTTGATACATGTTCTGAACCACTTTTCAAAAATATCTTAATTTGTGTTCTGAAGATGACGAAGGTCTTACGGGTGTGGACTGACATGAGGGTGAGTCATTAATGACAGATTTTTGGGTGAACTAACCCTTTAAGTACAATAAGACGTGTAAGAGAAGTTAGTTTAATACTCACAGGACACGCCGTCTGACACCCAGCTTTCTGCGCACGTGCTTCGGATGTGTATGCTCAGAAAACCATATATGAGAAGTTTAAACAGTTATGGCTTTAAAACGCAGGCAAATAACTTTAATGACATGAGCGTGGCCGCGATAGAGATGATAATCAAAACCAAACAGATGTTTTTGGCAGAGTATCTGAGGCAGGAGCTGTACAGGCTCCGCCCCTCTTCTGGAAAGCAGGGCGGAGAGCAGCAGCTCATTTGCATTTAAAGACACATGCACGAAAACACACCGAACTGAGACTTCAAAACATAGGTTCTTATCGAATCATAACATTTGTGAGCCGTTACACCCCTAGCCTACTGAACATCAGTGCAAAATTGATTTCTAGTGATCAAAAACAGTGCGTGCACGCATTTTTAAGACAGTATGATATGCATGTGTAGATCTGGCAGGCAGGTCTGTTAGTGTCACTGCGGAGGTTGCACTCGGGTTAGTTAACGCTAACCGTACGATTAACAGCGCGGTCATGACACTCACGCACACACTCAGTGTTCGAGTGGTCTACTGCGGTCACTGCTCATTTCCTGCCCCCCAGCTCTGTTCCCAGGGTTCCTTGGGGCGACCTGTCTGGCCAATTACCTGCTGAGCTGTAATGAGCTGCCAAGAGCCAAACACACACACTCAAGCACACATTCCTACTGTATCCACATGAATTATTTTCTCAATCCTCACATAAATGCAAACACTAATTCGGTCTTCCACACACACTCAGATGGAGGGACACACACACACACACACACACACACTGCAGTTCATGGCCAGAAACAAGAACGACTCTTATTCTCCAGTGGTCAGGTTTAATGAAGCCGAGTTGAATTAATGCAGGCGAGCTGTGCTCTGCAGACGGATATAGAGTGAACGTATAGAGCTGAGGAGATGTATAGGGAATGACAGAGAGATGGGGATGAGCTGAGAGTGATGCTGGCAGAGAGACGAGCACCATGTATAAACAAAACCGGTGAAATGGCACGATGCCTCAATCACCTGAAAAACTGACATTATTGCCATCCCCGAGACCCCCCCCCGCACACACACTCTCATACATACATGTATCTAGTCCTGTGCATCTCATGAAACCATATCCAGGTCACATTTAAGCAAAAAAAAAAACAATATAAAAAGGTAAGAAATGACATTTTTCGTAAATAAAATGAAGCCTGTTTTTAGGACCCGTAAGATTTTTTTGCATTACTTTCATGACAATTAACCACATTTTGACCCCAAATTCTCATTACTGTAATGCATCTGGATATTTTTTACTTCTGACTTTTTGGTTCCATTTTTCTCAGTGATAATTAGAATCATTAGAATCTGTAACATTAAGAATGTAACAAAAATACTACATATATATACCAATATATATTTAATAATTACAGTAATGAGAATGAGATTTTTTGAATCATAGTAATAAAAATTTAGAGAAAATATGCTTAATTTCCCTAGAAATTAAATAGGCTTCCTATCTATTTTAATGATCAAATTCCCAATTCCATAATTTGAAAATGTTTTGAATGTTTATTCTTATGATGGTTGTCATTATATTCTATTTTTTTTTTACTGTATTACAGTTCAAAATACTCTAGTATAATGATTTTTTAAAAATAATAGTTACAATTTTAGAAGTTTATTTTTGTATTATGGAAAATGTTTAGCCCTCATGAAAATATTGACCTGAACCTGAAATTATTCATAATTTCTGTACATGAGCTGTACATGATCTTGACAGGTTTCATAAGATTCACCAATTCATCAAATACACAAGCTGAGACAGACCTTTTTCCCAGACAGGCTTCTACACATTTACAGAATGATTCAAAACTACTTACATAAATATTGTTCACTATGTGAAATGTCACTCAAATGCTTATCGTGACACACTAAAAACACTGAGCCCGTGCAAAGGATGATGGGTACGCTCTGACAGACAGCAGGCCATTTAGCATCCAGCTCACCCAGACACCCCCCCCCCCCACCAATGCTACAGTGCCTGGGGGGGTTTCCACGGTGACGGGCCATGTCAGCGTCAGGCGCTCAAATCTGCCAGTCTGCGCTACAGCCCTGCCATCTGATTGGCCGTTGCATGCTGCTATGGAAACTCAGGCGGAAGGAAGCATGGAAAGGGGGGCGGCCACGCCAAGCGGAGTGTGTGTGCGAATGTGTGTGTTCTGGTCTTTCCTGGATGCCCCTGCCCTCATGGGACCTCTGATGCAGATGTTTATAAAAATCTGAAGACTGGTGAAGTTTGAAAAATGCACGACAGAGACTAAGATCAGCTTGTACGGTCTGTTTGTGTCTAAGAGAATCAGCGTCAACTACTGTAATCTTCACTCGGCCGAGTAACACCAGCTAGTGACCAGCTTAAATGACCAGTTAAATCCATCATGTTGGTAGTTACGGTAAGTTGGCAAGTATTTGCAACAATAACCAACTTAACCAACTTGTGCCAGTAACAGACTAGCACTGCACATCTAAACCAGCTGGGCCATTCTCAAAAAAAATAAAAAAAATAAAAATAAAATAAAAATAAAAATTGGTTCAGATAAACAAATTAAATTTAAGGAACTTTTCACATTTAATTTTGTACAATTTCAACATTTTTTTTGTTTAAATGTCTTATGTAGTGAAAAGCTAACTAAATCAAGAAAACAGAATAAAATCCCAATTAAACTTTTATTGAACTACTAGGTAGAAATTTCACATTAACTATTTTAAACATGATAAATGTTTTCTTAATATGTGAAATGCATGGGATGAATAGCCACAAAAACTCATAAATATAACAGAGATTGAACATTAAACACTGACATGCCTTTACCTTTACTCCAAAACACATAAAACAGCACTTTATAGCTATTAGTATAAATTAATTGTTAAAATGCATTTTCCCAATCCATTTCACAAATAAACAATGAAATTATGTTCACAAAATGTTCAAAAATTGTGTTGATTTTGCTCATTTTAACAAAGTAAATTAAGTAGTATTATTTGAGTGTTCCAGTTATGCTCTTAAACTTTAATTAACTAGTATAACTAACTAGTTCATTAAAACTATTCTTCACTGAAGGACTGACAGTTAACTTGCATGTCAACTTGATCATTTAGATTTTAAACATCTTAGAAATTCTGACAGTATCAAATTATATTGCAAGCGAGACGAACCAACTGACATCACAGAATTCATCAAATCCACTGCTAATACTCACCGATATTTGTGCTGCTGTCGATTTCCCTCCAAAACTATGTCACTTCCTGTAGGATGACTTCATACAGGAACTGGCTTTTGTTTGTTACAATGATTTTACAAGACTGGAAAGAGAAAACAGAATGGAAAGTGATATTAAAACTTAAACATAACTTCCAACTTAAAATTATAAATTAATTTAAAAATAATAGTTTTTTGTTAGTTTTAATTAAATAAAGGAAAAAAAAACACATAATTACATTTTGGAAATAGGGAAATTATTTTAAATTCATGACTGTCATTTTTTATTTAAAAAAAAACAAACAATATTTTATAAGACAATAGGGAATGAAAATGTACTTAAAATAGTCTAAACTTTCTGTTCTCCACACAGCTAATCGCAGTGTTTTCTGTCCATTTACTACAATAAATGCAGATTTATGTGGATCACCAGCTATGAATATATGATCCGAATAAACAGCAGTATCTGAAAATAACCTTCTTGATTTATCCAAGAAGGCCTCAGTTATGGAGACTGTGGTTGAGAAGAATCTGTTGAAACTGAGTTTCCTACTGATATCCAATCCAGGGAAAACTGACCTAAGGAAGCTAGAGGGGTCAATTTGTGTCTAAGGGAGTTTGTGTGTGTGTGTGTGAGTGTGTTTCTGGGCTGTTGCGGACTGGTTAACCCTTAAGTGTTTTGCCCTGAGGACGTCATTAAATGTTCAGCAGCACACCTGGGAGGAGCTGCAGCTAATATGAGCGAGAGACTCTAAATGCTACACACACACACACACATTTATATATATAACTGCAGTCAGGAAGGAGCGTCATATCCATAATTGATGGTTGCTTTTTATTTGAGGTACCGTGGGACATGGGACTGCAGCCTAATTTGATGAGAAATCGTTTTTTAAGGTTGTTACTTTGGTTTGACACGTCTGCTTTGAGCCGCCTGCCTCCCTCTCAGCTCAAACAGCACTCTGCTCTGATGGAAGAATTAAAGATACATGTGAGAATAAATCTTACATGCAGGAGAGAACAGTGCAATATAGCACATAAAGGTGTGTGTGTGTGTGCACGCATTTTGGTGGATGGGACCAAACAATTCCTTAAAAAAACCCTAAAAAGTCAAAGCAAAAAAAAAAAAAAAAAAAAAAAAAAAGGAGCTCTACATCAGGAAATTAAATTCTAGCCAGCTATTTATTATTCATTTTATTATTTGTGGTTGTGTTAATTAAAGTTAAATAAACTGTAAATTATGCGTGTGCTCATTATGCTAATGACATATGCAGAGCGAGCGTCTGTCGAGGGAGGGTTCAGACCTTGACTCCACAATCGCAGCATCTGAATGTCTAATATCTCACACTTTATATAGTGCATAAAAATACGCATGCCAACAGTACATTTTTTCAATTTTCGGAGGAAAATGTGAGCTGTGAATGGTTTCTAAGTCCCCTAAAGAGACAGTTCACCCAAAAAATAACATTCAGTGATCATTTACTCACCCTCATGTCGTTCCAAGCCTTTATGACTTTCTTCCCTGGAACATAAAATATTTTTTTTGAAAAATATCCATACAATAGAATTTAAATGGGGTTGTTTGACAGAATAAAAGATTTGGAACACATGAAAGTACAAAATTATCATCAATTATCAAAGTCTCTTTAAACACTTTCACAGGAAAAATGCCCACATATTAACACATGCAACAACTTTCTATTGATATAATTCACACATCAGCAACAAATTGGCATTAAAACTGGAAATACAGTAAGATAGTAGGAGAATTTATGCTGTATTCTATAATTTATCAAGTAATTTCTTCATCTGCTCAGATGGAGAGATGCTAATTTGTTCAGCAATTGTCCAATATGACAACATTTCTTTCCTCGGTGTAGATCACTGGAGATAAACAGTGATCTACATTCCTCAATCGCTTTAAAATCATGTCCTGTTCACATGTGACCTACAAAGATAGGTCTCAGGTCCCTCAATGCGTTCAAACTCAATTTTTGGGATTGACAATCGCATTTACTTACAGGTGTGAGTCTGGAAATGTCCCGTTCACACAGCATCTAACAGTAACGTCTTGAATACGGTCTGTATTAACGATCAACGAGAGTCAAGCCCGTATTCTCTTTCCAGTAACAGTGACCAAAGTAATATCAAAGATGGCGACGTCCATAAAACGGAAGTCTTATCACTTTTTGACACGATAAGAGTCCAACTGAGCCATAGTTCATCCGTCTAATCTTAATTAACCGACAGAAGCTTCGATGTAAACACGAGCCAGCCGGACGCATTTAACCGTCGCACTCGCGTCTAACGTCCTTTGTGGTGCCTCGCGCATGACGCGGCATTTTAAGTCGCGCGTAAAACACAAAACTGAAAGGAGCGGCTTCGGCGGAGGATAGTAATTGGGTCTAAAACCTTCAGATGACACACAGCTCACATCTCCGTCGCGGTAAGTTACCGAAAGTGAAACCACACACACGAAACCCCTATTTCTCGCACAGTACGACGTGACAGACAACTAGTTGTCCAGTGCGGTTCTGTTCACACAGCGCGGGGTTTCGGAGAGTGCGGTTGTGAGTCCTGAAAATGTACGGGTGTGAGTCACTCCCGTAAATAACCGTACTGTGTGTGAACATAACCGTATTAGATTCAAATACAGGACTGACAATCGTATTCTGCTGCTGTGGGAATGTGGACCATGAGTCTATGTAATTTTACACTTATTTTATTGTTCACCAGGCAAAAATCATAGTCTGATCAATTAGAAAAGTAAAAGGACACCATCCCCCAGTTTCACAGACAAGGCTTAAAGGGATAGTTCACCCAAAAATGAAAATGTGATGTTTATCTGCTTACCCCCAGGGTATCCAAGATGTAGATGACTTTTTTTCTTCAGTCGAACGCAAATTATGATTTTTAACTGCAACCGCTGCCGTCTGTCAGTCAAATAATAGCAGTGATTGGGAACTTGAACAATAAGAGTCGAAAAAACTTCCATAGACAAACCAAAATTAAAACCTGCGGCTCGTGACGACACTGATGTCCTAAGACACGAAACGATCGGTTTGTGCGAGAAACCGAACAGTATTTATATAATTTTTTACCTCTAATACACCACTATGTCCAACTCCGTTCAGCTTCCGGCTAGTGAGGTCTGATCGCGCTCTGACAACGGAAGTGATGTCTCGCGCTCATTGAAGTATATGGGCGAGACATCACTTCCGTCAACAGAACGCGTTTTTTGACCTCACTAACAGGAAGCTGAACGAAGTTGGACATAGTGGTGTATTAGAGGTAAAAATTATATAAATAATGTTCGGTTTCTCGCACAAACCGATCGTTTCGTGTCTTAGGACATTAATGTGTCGTCACAAGCCGCAGGGTTTAATTTGGATTTGTCTAAGCAAGTTTTATTTACTGTTATAGTTGAAGTTCCCATCTACTGCTATTATTTGACTGACAGAGGGCAACGGTTGGAGTTAAAAATCATCATTTGTGTTCGACTGAAGAAAAAAAGTCACCTACATCTTGGATGCCCTGGGGGTAAGCAGATAAACATCAAATTTTCATTTTTGGGTGAACTATCCCTTTAAAGGGTTAGTTCACCCAAAAATGAAAATAATGTCATTTATTACGAAACCTCATGTCGTTCTACACCTGTAAGACCTTCGTTCATCTTCAGAACACAAATTAAGATATATTTATTGAATCTGATGGTGAGGACTCTGTAGACAGAAATGCCATTATAACTCTCAAGATCCATAAAGGTACTGAAACACATTTAAAACAGTTGTGAGTGGTTCTACTTTAATATTAAAAAGCGACGAGAATACTTTTTGTGTGCCAAAAAAACAACGACTTTTCAACAATATAGTGATGGGCTGATTTCAAAACACTGCTTCGGAGCTTTATGAGTTGAATCAGTGATTCGGAGCGCCAAAGTCATGTGATTTCAGCAGTTTAGCCGTTTGATAGGAGATCCAAATCACTGATTCGATTCGTAAAGCTCTGAAGCAGTGTTTTGAAATCGGCCCATCACTATATTGTTGAAAAGTCGTTATTTTTTTTATTTTTTTTTTGGCGCACAAAAAGTATTCTCGTCGCTTTATAATATTAAGATTGAACCACTGAACTCACATGAGCTGTTTTAAATGTGGTTTTAGTACCTTTATGAATCTTTAGATTTACAATGACATTGCTGTCTATAGAGGCCTCACTGAGCCATCGGATTTAATCAAAATATCTTAATTTGGGTTCTAAAGATGAACGAAGGTCTTACGGATGTAGAATGACATGAGGGTGAGGAATAAATGACATTATTTTCAATTTTGGGTGAACTAACACTTTAAGGATTCAAATACAGGACTGACAACCGTATTCTGCTGCTGTGTACGTGAATCATGAGTCTATGTAATTTTTCACTTCTTTTATTGTTCACCAGGCAAATATCATAAGTCTGATCACTTAGAAAAGTAAAATGACACCATATCTCAAAAAGTTGCATAATTGAAGGCATCAGTTCTGTTGCACATACACAAATGGTGCCATAATACAGCATTTCTGTAGCTTAAACAGTAAAACATGACAATAGCAATGGCAACATCATGGGTTCGATTCTCAGGGAATGCATGAACTTTGGAAAAACGTATATTTCTCGAATGCTTTGGATAAAAGTGTCTGCTATATGTAAAAGCTACTTATGTGTTAAAGCTTAACACTTATGAACACATTTTGGGGGTTGTTTAAACCACTTATTAGGAGCAATAGATGCTAGTCTAAACAAGCCCCGAATTACTAAATAATGAGTGCATGTGCTTATTGGATGGATTTACAGCTAAATCAATTTGACCCCATCTACAGTACATGTTTGTGCCTGAGTTTTCCTGTAAAGCGAACAAACATTGTGATGTAGGGTAGATTTCAGAGACAGTCTGTCTAAAATAAAGAAGAATATCAAGATGTGAATTAAAGGATCTCTTTAGGCCTTTATACAAGAGCTTAGATTTCTTCAGGGAGACATTTTACTGTTGGATTGTCTATTAATATTTAAGATCTCTGTAATCGACAGTCAAAAAGATTTTTAAAATCAGCCTTGTTGGGTTTGAGAAAATCCTGTGTTTATCTCATAAAAACGACCTGCTTAAGATCACAATCCAGTGCGTTTCTCAAACGACGCTCTCTTAAAGCTCACAGACGGATCAGTAGATAAACAAGCGTCTCTCATGCATGTCAGGGGTTAGGATCTGCTCACCTCATGGGTTTACCAGCTCAACCACAGCACAAACCCAAGCCCCAGAGCTCATCCTGTGGAGAAACATGCATTTATGAACCACATAACCAAATTTTATAGTATGAATTTCATGAGATCTCTGTAATATCCCAGCTGTTTCTCTTACAGAGCAATGAAATTCAATAGAGAGCAATTGTGTTGATATCGTTAGCTAAAACTATTAACATTTTTGGTAACTGAAATAAAGTTGAAATAAAATATAAATAAGAGTGAAAAACCTCTCTAAAACATTATAAAATTACTGAAAAATAAAATAAAGCTATATATAGACATAGTTAAATTAAAATGACAAAAGCACATTTTACTAAATTACTAAAATTAAAACTGAAAATATAAAAATGAAAGCTAATTCAAAACTTACAAGTTTCTCAATATCGTCTCACATTGTTTTCAAATATACCAAGATACCAAGTTTGCAATCAAAAGTTATCAATATGAACTCAAACTTTTCTCGCCAAATTATCTAAGCTTTTTATAGCTCTGTAGGCTACCACACTGTGTCAGCAGTTGATTTATTTGTGTCTATTTTTATTCTCTACAAAATAATTTTAATGGAAACTTCTCAGGCAATGTTGATATGTAAATAAAATATAGATCTCCTGAGATTTGAAAGCAACTCTTTTCTTGAGCTGAAACAGGGAAAGATGGGAAATGTAGTTTGTCGTCAGCCTGTTGCCTGCAAAACAAACAGTACAGTCAACATTCACAATGAAAATCTATGCATTTATGCATTCGGCAAATTTTTAGGCAAAGCGACGTGATGCATTTCCTGGGAATTGAATTGGTGTTGCTTGGTGTTTTAACAGAAAGGGCATGTTTAGAGCTTAACTATAAGTTTTAACATAATTTTACACATTTGCATGCTGAACTAAAAACCAGATTCCCTGGGTATCGAAGCCATGTTCTTGGTGTTGCTAGCATGCTCTACTGTTTGAGCTCCAGAAAAGCTTTGCAAACAGTGATGGCTATTCGTCATATTCCAACCAAACTTCCTGTTTTAACAGGAAATACTTTAACACAGGAAAGAAAAACATGTACCTTTAAAGGAATAGTTCACTCAAATATGAAAATTCTGTCATCACTCCCAAGTTGTTTCAAACCTGCTGAACACAAAAGAAGATATTTGGAAGAATATGGGTAACCAAAGAGTTGATGAACCCCAATAACATCCTTGATATGGATAAAAAAAATACTATGGAAGTCTATGGGGACCATCAACTGTTTGGTTACCCATATTCTGGTTACCCATGCAGTGTAAAGACACCAGACGTAGGGTAGCACTGTACAAGTGCATCAAAAGACTGAGAGCCTTTCGGATCTATTGGAATATATATCGTCTGTGTAGATGACACATAATAATTTACGAACAATTGAGCCTAAAGCGCACATGTACAATGAAAATAAAATAGGCCTAAATATAGAACCCTGTGGCACACCATTATGTAATTTAGCTGATTTAGAACACAAATTTCCAATGCAAACCGAAAATGATCTATCCTTTAAGTATGATTTAAACCAGTCTAAGGCGGTACCTTTAATACTAACATCTTCCAAATGCTGCAATAAAATGCCATAATAATTTTTTTTTGTGTTCAGAAAAAGAAAGAAACTCAAACAGGTTTAGAACAGCTTGATGGTGAGTAAATGCATTTTCATTTTTGGGTTAACTATCCTTTTAACTATCAGTCTTTACATAATTTTACAACATTTGCACGCTGAAAACTAAAATCTGATACTGCAACCCCATAGCAATTGCGTGCTGCTCTATAAATACAGATTTCACAAGTCATCACAGCTATAAGTCACACAAAATGTCAATACCATGAGCCATTCATAAGGCCTTATGAAAGATGGAGATATTTAGTGCCTTGTAAATATATCTGAAGCCTGTGCTAAGGGTGTATAATGATGTTTACAACAGCTGTATTAAAACTGCATGCACTCACCTGTGTTAGCAGAGGCTAGTCCCTCTTCCCTTAGGCAGGTTATGGTTCTCGCTCTCAGAATGGCCCCAGGCCTCGGTTCTAACACACTCATCCAGACATATCTCCCATCCCTTAGTTCAACACTCTCTCTACTGCTGTCTGCCGCTCTTCATCTCCCTCTTTCTTTTGCTTTGTTTTCTTTATAACCAATTATACCTTCCTTTCAAGCTATTACCGCTTGTTGTCTCGTCCCTTGACCACAGTGATCCCCTCAGGTTGTAGTTTCCAGCATGCTGATGGCCGCCATGATTATGTAAAGACTAATGGTTACTCACATTTTTCTGTATTGACGTATTTCCTATCAAAACTGGAAGTTGGAGCAGAACACGTCAAAGCCTTTAGTTCACATCAAAGCCATTTGCCTTGATTAGATACTTGCTAGTTCTAAGAAACATGTGGGAAACACATTCTCATTTTAGTCAGCAAACAAATTATATTAAAGGCGCTAATCACATATGGACAAAAACTTAATTTATGTAAAAAAAAAACAACCTTTTTTTTTCCTTATATGCACGTTTTGGAGAGTGTACTAATCTGCAATGTAATGTTCCCTCGTGAATGTTTGAACAACATCCTGTGGATGCAATGCTTATGATTATGGTGTCTGCTCTCTTTAAGACATTTATCGCAACATAAATATAATGCTTAAAACAGAATGAAATGACGCGTGTCTTTGGAGGAAAAATGTACGTGACAAGTTTAGAAAAATAAGAGACAAATACTTTTAAAAAACAATCTTTGTTCCACATTTTATCAGATAAGTCATCAAATGCAAAGAGCAGTTGTGCATTTGTTGCAGCCAAATTAATTTTTGAGCTGCTCACCCCTCAGAAACCAATCGCTTTGATCACCATATTCAAGACTTGTCATTTTAATTTAGTTTAACTTGATGTACTAAAATAACTCAAATAAAAATTATATAGACATCAGGGGCATTTCCTCCGAGCAGGCAAAGGAGGCAGTGTCTCCTCAAAAAAACGGGATCAGAAAATAATTTATAACCAATTATACCTTCTTTTCAAGCTATTACCGCTTGTTGTCTCATCCCTTGACCACAGTGATCCCCTCAGGTTGTAGTTTCAAAACCAAAACAACGCAAATATTACAAATTGTTTTTATAAAGTAACAGTGTCCAACAGTGCCTCCCCTGAGCCCATTGACTTTACACAGACCTCCCGAAAGCATGCAGTGAGTTTAATGGGGGGTAATTGAGAATGAATGGGGGAAAGTCATGAGACAGAAGGCAATGCCTCCATTACACTATGATTGGATATGATCGGTTATGATGGACATGATTGGTTCATGCGATAAATCTCGCTTCTTGTTTTCGTGCACATTCTCGCATTAGCCTGAATGAAGACAATGATGGTGTTAATGGGAAGACTAATTAAAAAGTAAGCCTCTTAGATATAACCACTTTGTCACATCAAAATCAAACTTGAAATGGCCTGAAAGCCTGAAAACATGAGTGTTTCGTGAGCAATCAGCTTGGGGAAATTAAAGGTACATCTTCGTGTCGGTCTTTGACCAGTGTGTACAAGCTTGATAACTGCGGAAAATAAGTTGACTATTAAAAAGAAAAGCTGAACATTACTTCACAAATAATATATAATTGTTTAAATTGTTACTACCTTTAGTTATTGTTTTGGAATAAATGTAAAAAATGCATAAAAATAACTTAATTTATACTTTGTTTTAATAAACAGAACATTACGTAGTGTAAAAATACAAAGTAGAATTGTATTTGGTCTCTCTTTTTTATGTAATATTTATTTAACCAGGAAAATTAAACTTAACAGGGACGTAATTTTACGTTTATATATATATATATATATATATATATAGGACTTTCCCTTCTCATTTTAAAACTCCACCACACGACAATGATAAGACATGTACAGAAACTACTAAAATGACAAACACAATGAAATTGGAAATGTAACACAAACAAAACGAATGGAAAATATAAAAAAAAAAAACATATTCAATATAAACTATATAAGTAATACCTAAAATAAGAATAAAAAAAAAACACTAAACATATTTAATTAAAAAACATATTAACCTTTAATATTTCATAAATAATATTTTGCCACCATTATTGGACTTTATTAATGCATGTGTATAAATGCTTTGGCAATATAATGTAAAAACATTCATGCCTACTTGACGTGTTGAAGCTGTGACAGTATTCCAGCACTCTGAATGCTGTTGCTATCAGTGACATAACCGCTACACAGACCGTGTTATGTTACGATCATACGCGGCTTTAGGGCGCAAGGCCTGACGGGTCACGATCCTGACGTCCCGCTCATGGCAATCCGAGATAGAAAAACACTCACTTCAGACGCTAGTCTTGTCTCTTGCCTTGCACTGGCGTATGATGCTAAGGGGCTAATCCACATATTAAAGCTAATTTATGGAGATCCGGTAAGCACTGCCTTTAAACATGCAGTCAAATTAATATTTAAATGTAATTCCTCACCTAAAGAAATAAAACATGCTAATGGCATACTAATTTAGTTGCAGCTGCTGTAGCTCAGAGGTTGATGGTCTGATTTCTCAAGGCCGAGTATTTAACTCCGCAGCCAGAGAGTAAAGAGAGAATTTTTCTTCCCGCAAATGAATTAGTAAATAGCGAGTACGTGTTTGTAGAAGCTTGCTGGATGTATTCGTGTCAGATAGTTTGTTCATTACTAAGTACATCCTCTCGGGCCAGAAAGGGTCACGTTTTAACTTCAACCTCATCTCATGCAGGGAAACTATTTTTTATGCAAAACTGATTTAATTACGACTTATAGATGTGGAAGGGAAAAAAGCAAAAGGCAACGAATCGTTCGGATTGGCGGGGAAGTTGCGCATTAGCCGTCACCACCTGTGGCTGTTTTCAGTAATGGCTTTTCATACGGTTCCATGTGTGTGTGTGTCTAGGGGAGGATGAATAAAACAAACGAAAATATGAAAATATAGACATTGGTTTGTCATTGTGTGCTGTCCTCCAGGGGTGCAACTGGTATTTGCATATTCATATTTTCGAACGGATACATGAATAATTTCCCTCTCACCAAAGGTTAGGGCTCATTAATTAAAGTCCAGCAATTAGAGAGAATATTTTCTATTATTAATTGTTTTTTGTGACTCCGCATGGAGCTGTTATAATTTATAACTGACCTGAACTCGCCTTTCTAGTTTCCATCCGGTTACCACTGAAAGCCAGTTCACCTTGGGCAATGACAATCTCCAGCTTAACCTCTCAAAGAGCCGCCACAGGGCAGTTCCTCCAGCCCAACAAACAGCTCCTCCTAGATCTTCCACAGGGAATTGACTGTGCACAAATGAATCGGACCACAGAATGAGTGCTTACTGAGCTCTCGAAGAGCAGCCGGTTAAACAAATCATTGATGTGGACCAGAAACAGATTGAGAGATGCTGATGTGGACAATTCGGGAGTTAAAGGTGAAATGTGACATTTTTGCAATACTACGGAGCAGTCATGGCCTAATGGTTAGAGAGTCAGACTGGTAACCCGAAGGTTGCAGGTTCGATTCTCAATACCGGCAGGAAATCAGGTTTCTAAAGCCCAATCGCTCCACGGGCGCCACAGCGAAAATGGCTGCCCATTGGCTTGCGTTTTCACCGCCAACAGTACCCTTACTTGACAGACGTGGTGTATGCCGGAAAGTACAGATCAACATCATGCGCGAAGAAGAAAGTGACACGATAAACAACAATGGAGGACATACAGCAGATCTTGTTTTTGCTTCTCGCATGTGGCTGTTTGTGTTGCAACGGTATTGTGTTTCAACTGTATATTTGAAAAATAGCTCCTCTTGTGTTGTCATTCCCCTTGTAGCACGCGCATGTGACAATTCTCTGTCAACCAATCAACATTCTGCAGTGAGTCTAGCTCCACCCTTGAGGTACCAGACTACTGTGCTAGGTACCCCAACAGAAGGGTCCCAAAAAAGGGGTACGGTATGGTTCGGTATTTTGGTACCATTCACAACTTCTGACAATATCGAAATGGAAATAATTGTGTACCGTACCGCTTGGTGGAAACGAGCCATTAGTGTCAGCAAACAGATAGCCCCGCCCCAAACTCACGTCATTGGTTGAGCCAGTGTCACTGCATTAAAACAACACAAGACGTGTCACTCGTATTGTTTTGAATGGGAGAAAGTGTAACATGCAATATGGCGGAATAAGTCCCGCCTTCTAAAGCGAAGAGCCAATGGCCGACTGGTAAAGTCATTGCATCACTTCAGCGGCCGTTAGATTCACCGGTTTCTATAGAAACAGTCAGACGCGCGCCTCCGAAGAGACGCGCATTTAGGTCTGCGCATTAGCTTGATCCAGCCTGAAATTTTTTTTTGTCATGATTCGAGCGTTTAGAAACTAAATTTATGAGTCGGTTGTTGTTAGATTTCATTGGTGATTTCAAATATGAAATTTAATCGTAAGTTTGACGAACAGTTTTGGAGAATCTGATGTTTCCCCATTCAAAGAGATAGGAGCTGCATGATGCCCAGGATGCCCGAGAGGCGTTTCAAAGATGGCCGCCGAATTAAATGACTTGTCTTAAAGGGACTTTGATTAAAATTACAATATTTTAACACAAAAAAAATACACACTTTGGCAATAGAAGAAAAAAATTAGGTGACTAACCTGTGGTTTTCAGGGTTTATCTTCAACAGCATCCTACATTACCTGGATGAAAAACAATCTGAATAAAACTTTAGTTGAAAGTTTAAAGTTAACATATTAATGTATGCAAATATCTATACTCACTATAAGGATGCAGTCATGGTAAAGCTGATTTTTCAGCATAATCTCCAGTCTTCAGTGCCACATGATCCTTCAGAAAATGTCAAATCCACTTGAGCGAGATGTTTGCTTCAGTTGTCAACAAATAAGATTTGAGCATTTGGTGGCGCTAATGCACATATAGCAGTTTTGTAAACCCAGCATTAAACACCAAAGAACGAAGCATCTGGAACAAACTGGACAGCTTGAAATAAGATGTTCAATTAATTTTTGAAGGGTACAAATTCAGCTTGTGTTGAGTGAAATAACATCTGACATGCAAGTATGTGACTTGTGTGCTCAACAATTTTCTCATGAAAAGCGATGTGTGCATCTGAACATGCCCATTGCTGTCTCTGCGTTTTAAATATATTTGTTGATTTCAGGGCGAATAATGATGGTAAATCAACTTGGTCCAGACGGCTTTAATCTTAATTAATTACCTCACAGTTTCTGTGTCTCAAAAAAAAAGTTGTGCAATATTTATTAAATCACACCAAAAATGTTGAATGTTGAGTGGGGGGTGGGGGAAATCCTTGAAATTTTCATCAAACGTATTCTAATCAGGCAGTCGTCAGGTCAGCTAATGAGATGGCAGGAGTGAGGGCCTGACACTGCAGGCTCTGCCAAATGACTACCTCCCTCTCTCTCTCGTTCAGTCCGTATCACTCTCTCTCTCGCGCATGCTTTCATCATTGCTGAAGCTCATTAGTCCATCTTTCAGGCTTCCATTTGATTATAGTTTCACTTTTTTAAAAGTGAAAAATATTTCACTCATTTACTCTCATTAGTCCTCAAGGTCATCGTTTGAAGCCGCTCCTGTCAGTGTAAGATAAATCGACCCTTCGCATCCTCTCCCTCTCTCGCTCACGTATCTCCTTCAATGCTTCAGAAATGTCTCTCGCTGTCCTTTTGCTCCAAAGTTACGCCGCTGTAATCATCTCTTCCTCTCGTCCCTCTGTTTCGCTCTCACCTTCCTGACAGAAACTAGCAGAAAGGCAAAGTGGAAGACAAAGACACAGAAAAAGCGATAAAGAGAGAGAGACATATAGTACTACTCATGCAATTTGTGACATATCTTTATATAGCAGAAAAAGTAAGAGTAGTTTGCTGTATTGTATGTATGTATGTATATATATATATATGTGTATATATATGTATATATATATATATATATATATATATATATATATATATGTATATGTGTGTGTATATATATGTATATGTATGTACACACATAATACAGTTCAAGATTGTTCTGTTTCTAAAAAAGACGTCTCTTAAGCTCAGAAATATTCAGTAATACTGTGAAATATTATTACAATTGTTTTCTATGTGAAATATTGTAAAATGTAATTTATTTCTGTGATCAAATTTGATTTTTCAGCATCATTACTCCAGTGTCACATGATCCTTCAGAAATCATTCTGATATGCTGATTTGTTGCTCAAGAAACAGTTCTGATTATTATCAATGTTGAAAACAGTTGTGCTGCTTCATATTTTTGAACAAATCTTTTTTTTTCCAGGATTCTTTGGTGAATAAAAAGCATTTATTTGAAATTAAAATCTTTTGTAACATTATAAATGTCTCTACTCTCACTTTTTGATCAATTTAACGTATCCTTGCTAAATAAAAGTATTAATTTCTTTCAAAAAAGATCTGACCCCAAACATTTGAACGATACATATACATATACAATAGGTATGCATCATAGTAAAAATATATACAATAAATACAGTTATTATATTGAAAAATTTATACCAAAAGTTTGGGGGTCTGCAAGATTTATTTCAAATAAATGCTGTAAAATTTAATTCATCAAAGAATTCTGAAAAAATAATTTTGCCAGTTTAATACAAAAAAGAAATTAATGGACAATAATCATAATACAATCTCTGACAGACTACATGAGTGCATGTTTGTGCTAAGCTCCTGTGTAAATGTAGTGTGTTTGCGCGTCTTTAGTTGTAAACGTGGCGTGTGATTGAGGCCTAAGGCTGACTGCAGAAATTAAAGCACAATCGATACTGACTGATGTTTCTTCCTCTGACGAGTCTCCACCAGTCACTGTGTGTGTGTGTGTGTGCTGTCATACGCTCATTACTGCGGCTGTTTCAGGGATTAGCAACTTCTGTATTAATTGCTAATTGCTCTTAATGACATTTAATGACTGTCAGTCAGTCCAAGTCCCGCCCCTCAGCCTGTCAATCGATCTCTCCCTGGTGAATTACTGCATCACAAACACACATTTGTTTTTCTTTTCATTGACTTCTATTGTTTTTACACTGAGCTACTGATATTTTTACTTTGCACAAACCTTCCCTTGGCGATGGAGCAAACTACCAACCTTCACCCAGAGAAATCTAACTAACTGAATACTAACTCACTAATATTAACTAACTAATAACCCTCACGGCATATTTCTCCTTTTACAATTACATTTGACTCACTTAGATATTTTAAATAAAAAAAAATTAAGAAATATTCTGCACTTACACATTTTAATATTTTCATTAAGACATGATATTATTTTTTGTTAAGCCATTTACGGTAACACTTTACAAGGGCTCATTTGTTAACATTAACTAACAATGAGCAATACATTTGTTACTGTATTTGTTAATCTTTGTTGGTTAATACAAATACAGTCATTCATTGTTTGTTCATGTTCAGTGCATTAACTAATGTTAACAAATACAACTGTTGATTTTAGTAATGTATTGGTAAATGCTGAGATTAACATTAACTAAGATTAATAAATGCTGTAAGTATTGTTCATTCTTAGTTCACGTTAACTAAAGTAGTTAATTTGATAATTTTAAAGACAATAATCATTTTAAAACAAGTGTATAGTAATACAAATTATAATTGCAAACATTGTTTTTATAATTACTGTCATTTTCATTCTCATGATTTGTTATCAAAATATTTTTTCATTTGCCAAATCAACTTAGATAATTAATGTAGTTCAGATAACATATTTTGAGTTTCTGTTGATTAAACCATTTGCCTTCATTGTATAAACTCAAATTAGTTTATTTCAATGGACTCAGAAGTTTAAGGCAACCATTTAACTTACTTTTTTAAGTTAAACCAACAGTGTACGATTCTCAAAAACTTCTTCCATCAAATCAAAGTTTGTAATGGTTGATCTGGTGGTTTATTGCTTTGAATCACTATAGAGAAAATTAAAGTGAAAAATACTTCCGGAGCCAAAGCTACTAAAAAATGGCCAGTTACTATTGCACACAGTCTCTGTGTGTGTGTTCTGCTCCACCCCTGACCAGGGTCTCAACCTCATATTTAAAATATCAGACAAAGTGCTGTGATGTCACAAAGCATCAGTGTCCAGCAAACTCCCTATGTGTGTGTGTAAATGTGTGTTAGAGAAAGAGCTTAACTGAACCCTTTTCCTGTTATGCACTCTTTTCTTTTCTTCCTCCATCTTCCTGTCACTCTTTGCCGTGTCCCTTCCTTTCCAGCCTCCCTGTCTCTCTCGTGTCTTTAAGCTGCTGAATGCGGGTTGCTCTGCACAATCTATAGGCCTGAGGGATACAGCAGAGAAGAGAGAGAGAGACAGAGAGAGAGACAGGGCACTCAGTCAGTGTCTGCAGATGAACATGGTGCCCAGAGCGAGACAAACAGGAAGCTCATTGAGCATCTCGAACCCTGACAGCACAATCAGCCTGACACTGCAGCCATCCACACACAAGCATGGTTCTTTTTCCATTTGGAGTCCAGTCTATGTGAGGACACACATATACACACACACAGCTATCTAAACCTATCCCTATACGTGTAAATGAAAACTTCATTTTTTAGAAAAGAATGCTATTTTAAACGATTGATGGATCATTTTTACAAATAAAGATTCACAAATTGATAATCGTAAAAAATTATTTTTCAAAGTTATAGAGTATGTTCTATTTCAGTATTTTTACTTCAAAATGTCATGTTTAATACATTGTGTCACTTGCTGTTTCTTTGTAATTATAAAATTTACAAGTCATTTCTGAGTGAAAATTGTTGCAAAGCATACGCCAATTTTTATCAGTGAGATTTTTCAGATTTAGTTGACTTGAAGCAAGAAACAAATTTGTATCAAAATATAGCTAAGTGCACACACACACACATTCACACACACTTGACGTAGCATGCATATATACATGAGGACATATCATAGACTTATGTTATTTTTATATAAAACTAATTATGAACACTATACGCACACTTAGGCAAGGCAAACTGATCCCAAACACTAAAACATTTCCATTTTTATAATTACAATAAATAAATAAATATATTTTTTCCCCAAGGCAGGTGTATTTTGTAGCACATTTCTGGAGGAAAAATGTGGTTTTAGTTGCTTAATTAAAACCACTAAATGAGGACATATTGAAACAAATTTTCACCTAGAAATTGCTAGTAAATTTCACAAACAAATACAGCAAGTAACACTGAATTAAGCATTGAAATACCTTGAATGTACTGTAAGTCACTTTGGATAAATCCATCTGCCAAATACATAAATCAAATTTATTGTATTTGTCTTTTCCTTTGAGGAAGTCACCAACCAGGTTAAGTCAATTAGCTATAACTTGTGCATATAACTTGTCCAATTTGTCCCTAAAGTACACACATATACAAACACTTAGCTACCTAAATAAAGACAGATTGCAACAGTTTTTAGAATAATCACCAAAACCTTATAATCCCTAAAGAACCCTTTTAGAATCAAAAACATTTAACTTTATTTATGAATATTTGTTGCAAATGAGAATGTCCCTAAGGATGGTTTTCATTTTAGCTAACAATTTTAACAACTATTGATAGGTAAATATAACCAAATACGATACAGACTATCCCAAATACCCCCACTTGTTAATACAGACACACTCTATCAAAACACATTACATGCTTATAGTTAAACTGATCCTGTCTGAGGAATTGTTCAGAAACAGAATGATATACGCAGAAATAAGGACCCCTGACTCTTGCACACGCACACGCCGGCCTCAGACTCAGAGCAAGGACTGCAGTGTGGCAGAAATTTCAGAGGGATGAATGAGTGTATGTGTGTGTACTTTTGGAGGTGGGGTCTGGGGGGAGTGTGTGTGTGTGTGTGTGTGTGTGTGTGTGTGTGTGTGTGTGTGTGTGTGTGTGTGTGTGTGTGTGTGTGTGTGTGTGTGTGTGTGTGTGTGTGTGTGTGTGTGTGTGTGTGTGTGTGTGTACTTTTGGAGGTGGGGTCTGGGGGGAGTGTGTGTGTGTGTGTGTGTGTTTGGTTGGGGTGGGGGGAATGGTGTCAGCTGCACAGGCAGCAGAAAGCAACATCTTAATAAAACAGCCCGAGGCAAAATCCCATTAAAGACTTCACAGAGCAGCCAGGTACACACACACACACACACACACACACACAAACTCACAATATACAATACATCTGTCTGTCTTTGTGTATGACAGTGTGTGAATTCATTTGGACTGTGTCTTGAGAGTGTGTGTGTGTGTGTGTGTGTGTGTGTGTGTGTGTGTGTGTGTGTGTGTGTGTGTGTGTGTGTGTGTGTGTGTGTGTGTGTGTAGGGTTACAGACCTCACTGCGACCTCAGTACCTTCAGAAGCGTTCAGAGAATACCAATAAGAAAGAACAATTCTTTGATGTGTTTTGTGTGTTGGTGAGAGATAGAAAAACTTTTTTTTTTTCCAGTGCGCGTACGTTTTTTTGGGCAGCAGGATTGTTCAATATTTCACTATATTTACCTTTACAACAAGTCATAGAGGGAGACAGTTCTGTGAAAGCAACATTCTGACCAAACAAACACACACACACGCCGTTTACAAATGACGATCCCAGTATTAGCATGTTATGTATGGAGGCAGATGAACATTACCAAAACATCCAAATCTGTCAGAGCGCAAATGGGATGTCGGTATGGGAGGGGGAAGAAAAGAGACAGACGCAGAAGTTAAAACTCTCTGGCTTTTTCTGCCCAAACGCAGAACTTCACGTTTTTGTAAACTATTGTTATGACAGCATGTCACTTCGGTTTGAGCGTCAGCGGTTAGCGCGCCGAGCGCAGCGGCGCGGGCTGAGCAGGGCGGTGCAGCGATCTTTAGCGAGACCCTAAGGCTATTGTCATAAAGCTCAACGGCGCTAACAGCCAACTCTAATTCACTTGTCAACTGCCTGATAAAATACTGCACAAATGCCATTTTAACTGAAGCAGCTAATAGGGAAGTTTATAGGTCTTCTAGTGCCGCGCGTGCGTAAGAGCAAGAGTCTTCACACCAGTCGTCATCTAAAGCATATTAGAACAATCAGGCAGAAATAAATCGTCTGCATTATCTGGTTAAGTTGATTCGGTTAAGTCGACTGTTAACCCTTGTAATCCAGACAGCCAGCGAGTCCTGACCCGCGCGTTAGACTTTGAAAGCTAAACTAAACCTTTAATCTGAGTCGAGATATGTTAAGAGCTGCTATTGACTCCGGCGCTAATGAACACGGCTCTGCAAACAAGTACAGAATTGACTGCACTGCATTTCAAACTTGCCAACAAAAGATGAGTAAAATACAAAATATAGGCCTGATCGTGATGCGTTTAATTAAAATGAAAGAATCGCGCGGGATGTTCAGGTGTTTGTCTGCACCTGGAGGCAGGAAGTGAATCTTGTCTCGTTACTTCAATCAGGAAAATGTGTGAATGCTTATTCTTAACGCGTAAATCTGTGAGTTATGAATATTGAACTCACTTGAGAGTCTACAGAGGAAGATTGTAAAGACGTTGAGAGGCCCAAGGATGATTACTATACCATATATCCACAAAAACAATCATAATGCCAACAGAACAACTGAAAGGAAACAATTGGATCTGGACATGTTGGCCTATACTGTGGAGCTACCTTGTTGGAGTAATTTGAGGTAGTTATCTATCAAAGTAACATTGCATTTTCATCTGATATCATCCCTTATAAAAGGTAATGTGGTGTTTTTTAGTTTCTTAAACCATGGAATTACAATCGCGCCATTGCAGAACAAAAACAATCTCATCAAAAACGATGCAATGCTATGGATTTGTATCAGGGTAAGCTATAACCATAAAAACTACTAGGTTAAAGTACATGGTACTCTAAATCTACTTAAAGAATACCATGGTAGGCTACCACAGTAGGCTACTTTTTGTTGGAGCCAAGTTGGTTTGATCACAGTGTGCTCGTAACGCCCCCTGCTGGCGCGAGCGGCAGCTCTGATATAATTAATCTTGCCCATCTTCCGGGTTACAATAGCGCGCGAGTACTCGAGACAGGTGAGGCCTGGTGAAGCTCAGGGTGGCGCGAAGCCCGCGGACGATGCCGTTTCTACCGTTCAGAACGTATGTGAAATCACTTTAACTGGAAGTCCACCAGCAGAACTGGTAAATAAGTTAATGAATGTGGAGATAAAGAGCGCGCCGCGTGCAGCCGGTTAGGATTGCTATGGCAACAGCGACATCTGCTGAGAACTTATCACTCTCCCTTTATCATAGTTCCCGCCAAAATCCCATATTTACCTGCACTACAATTAAAACTGTAGTCATTTAGTATGATTTAACACTATCATAAATATTTTGTTAAATAAAATTACAATTACATTTTGAAATCTTATATTCTTATATCACATTGAGCTTACTGGTCAATGCATTTCATTCATGCTAAATTACACTATACAGGAGGGGAACATAACTATGCCCTACTCATTTCTGTCATGCCTATGGGCATATGTCTGAACACCATACATGTAGGCACAACACCTTGTTTTGATAATGTAGCACAAAAAAATAAATAAAAAAAAATTAGCTGTTAAGTACATTTGCATCAATATTGACTGTACATATCTTTAATTAAAATATATTGTGTACTGTGTCTGCTGTGGTGCATGGTAAAATAATCATTTCCTGTTGGGTTTAAATCTCAGGTAACATCTCTAATATAAATTTCTTCAAATTGAATCAGAAGAATGCACCACACAGGATCATGTCATCCTAAATGACAAAAAAAAAAAAAAAGTCTCAAAATGATGATAGCTCCCTTAAAAAAGTGAAAGGGCCCTTTGTGAGAAGTTATTCAGTTACTCACCCTTCGAGAAACACCCTTCTTGTGGTGCCTTCAAGGGTGAAAAACTGCCTAAAACTCCCACAATGCAATATAACTAGTAATAGAGGACAAGCACATTTGATATTTACTGTAAAGCTTTAATTGTAAAGCAATTTGTATTGTATAAAGTGTTATATAAAGAAAACTGATCTGACCCAATACTTCATCATCTTTAACAACTACAACAAAGATGCACAATAATAACAATAATAAAATCATACCATATGGATATTGTTCCTGGTGTGTACAGTTTTGCTGGACAGTCATCAGTGTCCCGATGCAAAGTGGATCAAGGTCCAAATTCATCTTCTTGAGATACTGATTTGCAGAATAAGACAATTTGGAAGGCGCTGTGAAGACTTCAGCTGTTGTGGAGAAACTTTCATTAATACAGTCAGATGAAAAGTAAACAGTAATTCATTTTTGTTAACAAAGCAGCCTCTATAAACCTGCAGCGAATTTAGTTTCTGAAACCAAGAAGAGCCACTTTAAAAAGATTAATTTGATAAAATGGTGTTCATGAATCACTTTATTTACATCTGAGATGTGTCAAATATGTAATGTGATCATTTATACATGTGTGTTTCTACATTTCTGTGTTTAAAAGAGTTGTGTGTAACACACACATGTATGTTATTTTGATTGTGAGAGATGCTAAAGAGCGACTTTCCTGTTTGGTGTGTGTTCTCGTGCACGTTCTGGCTGGTGTATGTGTGTGTGTGTATGTATGTGTGTTTGAGTAATGGTACCTGTCTGGAATGATTGACTCTCAGGAGACAGATGAGTGGTGTCAGGCTGTCAGCGTGAACTCTATCACACCAGCGCGTCTCTTTCAGACGCAGAGAACAGAGAGGAGAGACAGACAGACTGAAGGAGTGCAGCTCTGTCTCTCTGTTTGCTTTTCGCTCTGCTCGCGATCTTTTCCCTCCAGCCCTGCACATTAAACAATTTACCCAAACTTTCCTCGCAGTGCCGGAGCGAACACAGGCACTAAATGTTTTAGCTCGACAGTAAACAGGATCTTAGATCAGATTTTAAACTCATTTAAATTCACATTCTGCACTTGCTCTGTGTGCCAGGCACTAATAATATGCTAAACGCATCAGATATTCAAAACAGCTCAAAACACTTTCAAAATTATTCATTTCTGACAGCGAGAAAACAAAGACTCTGAAGAGCAACGACAGCGGATGGAGGGATGAACTCGAGAGATGGTGAGGTGTAGGCCGGGCGATGAGGGGTGAGCGGTCAGAAGGCCCGGAGCAGAAGAAGAGAACCGTCTCAATAGAGGGTACGGACGGGTCAGGACCACAGGGTCACACACAGAGAGAAAGAGAGAATGTTTTAATTATTCGCATAACTACTGGCACATACTTATTGTCTGTCACTGTTTTTTTTGTGTGTGTGTGTGTGTGTGTGTGTGTGTGATGAATCTTGTATGTATATGATAATTGTATGCGAAACATGCTAGAAAAATACTTTGAGGGAGGATGGATGGATGGAGCAATAGAGCGATAGATAGATAAATAGATGGAGCGATAAGTAGGTGGATGGATGGATGGAGCGATAGGTGGATGCATGGATGGATGGAGCAATAGATAGATAGATAGATAGATAGATAGATAGATAGATAGATAGATAGATAGATAGATAGATAGATAGATAGATAGATAGATGGATAGATGGAGCGATGGATGGAGCAATAGATAGATAGATGGAGCGATAGGTGGATGCATGGATGGATGGAGCGATAGATAGAGCGATAGATGAATGGAGCGATAGATAGATAGATGGAGCGATATAGATAGAGTGATAGGTAGGTGGATGAGTGATAGAGCGATAGGTAGGTGGATGGATGGAGCAATAGATAGATGGAGCGATAGATAGGTAGGTAGATGGATGGAGCGATAGAGCTATAGATGGATGGAGTGATAGATGGAGCGATAGGTAGGTGGATGGATGGATGGATGGAGCAATAGATAGATGGAGCGATAGATAGGTAGGTAGATGGATGGAGCGATAGAGCTATAGATGGATGGAGTGATAGATGGAGCGATAGGTAGGTGGATGGATGGATGGATGGAGCAATAGATAGGTAGGTGGATGGATGGAGCAATAGATTGATGGAACGATAGATAGAGCGATAGATGGATGGAGCGATAGATGGAGCGATAGGTAGGTGGATGGATGGAGCAATAGATAGATGGAGCGATAGATAGGTAGGTAGATGGATGGAGCGATAGAGCTATAGATGGATGGAGTGATAGATGGAGCGATAGGTAGGTGGATGGATGGATGGATGGAGCAATAGATAGATGGAGCGATAGATAGGTAGGTGGATGGATGGAGCAATAGATTGATGGAACGATAGATAGAGCGATAGATGGAGCGATAGGTAGGTGGATGGATGGAGCAATAGATAGATGGAGCGATAGATAGGTAGGTAGATGGATGGAGCGATAGAGCTATAGATGGATGGAGTGATAGATGGAGCGATAGGTAGGTGGATGGATGGATGGATGGAGCAATAGATAGATGGAGCGATAGATAGGTAGGTGGATGGATGGAGCAATAGATTGATGGAACGATAGATAGAGCGATAGATGGAGCGATAGGTAGGTGGATGGATGGAGCGATAGATAGAGCGATAGGTAGGTGGATGGATGAAGCGCTAGATAGATAGATAGATAGATAGATAGAGCGATAGGTAGGTGGATGGATGAAGCGCTAGATAGATAGATAGATAGATAGAGCGATAGGTAGGTGGATGGATGGATGGAGCTATAGATGGAGCGATAGATAGAGCGATAGGTAGCAGGATGGATGGATAGAGCGATAGGTACGTGGATGGATGGAGCGATAGATAGATGGATGAATAGATAGTGCAAAAGATAGACATCTGACCATCTCTACAAAGAGTCACATGATCAATGACACTCATTTACGCACATCTAGAATAGTAGACAATCTTACTTTTTTCTCTAATTATAATTCAAAACTTTACTGTGTTTAAAATCTTCCAAAATCCTAAATCTGTTCATTTCCAGGTTTGAATTAAAAAAAATCCCCCATTTCCAACTTGGTCTCAGAAGTTTGGAATCCACTGTATAATGTGACTTCTAAAGGAAGGCAGAGAAATTGAGAAAATGTGGGGAACATAGGAAGGGTTTTGAGTTAACAGAGTACGGCAAGGTTACAGGAGTGATCGAGAAGTGTATTTGAGAGCTAAAGTGTGTGTTTGTGTGTGTGTGTGTGTTAGTGTGTGTGTGAGAGAGAGAGCAGCTCTGAGACTAATTAAACGAGCAGAAGGCAGAGAGTGTTCTGAAGAGAAGCCATCGCTGGGCCGGGACTGAGGTAATGATGGAAAAAAGGATTTAGTCTATCCACCATCGCTCCATCCTCTCCTCCCTTTCCCTCGTTATTGAGCAGGTGTCCGTGTCCCAGCACAGTGTGTGTATGTACGCGTGTGTGTCCCGACGGAGGCTTTCACAGCTCTCGGCTCTTGTGACTGTATCTCCTTCACCGGGGCTCAAACTCCCATTTACTGACAGATACTGTATGTACAACATAAACCACAACCAACTGACAATTCACACACAAAATCATCTCAAGCAGTGCTGGGGAAGCTACTTTGTGGGCAATTTCACACTAGAGCTTTAGATGCAGGCTTCAGGTTTGGTTTGATGTGAAAACGGCTTTCTGAACTTGCAAAAACTGTTGAACTCTGGTATAGTTTACAGATGGTTTGAAATCTTTAATTGTGGAAATGCATCACTATTACTTTATTGCATGTTCCAGGTCACCAAAAAAAAAAAAAAAATTAAATAATATTTTACTATAATAAGGCATTTCTGAAAGCTGCATGTCAAATTAATTGCCTTCTTGCAATGAAAAATGCAAGTGCGTGTAATGTTCTGGTGGTAAATCCAAAGCTGAGAAACATGAATAAAACAGCGACACTGCCATCTTCTCATCCTGAGGGATTACCTAGTTAGAAAGCTTGTACTAGTATTCACGGTGGTACTTAGAAGTACAACAGGGACAGGGGGTGTAATCAAGCTCAGGACAAAAACACTGAATCAAATATAGCCTGAAACTAGTTTGCCAAGCCACAAGCTACTCATAATTTCAGTAGTTAAAGGGTTAGTTCACTCTAAAATATTTTTTTTGCCATTAATTACTCATCCTCATGCCGTTCCAAACCCACAAGACCTTCGTTTATCCTCGGGACACAAATTATGATATTTTTGATGAAATCCAAGAGCTCTGTGACTCCTCAATAAACTGCAATTTAACCATTTCAAAATGCACTGATCAACCACACAATCTTTAGTGATTAACAATGCTGAATCTTTTTGGAAAAATAGGGGGATGTTTTAGATAATAATAATTAATCTCAATAAATTAGATCTCAATTGAGGATTACAAAAGCAAACTTTAACACTCAATGTAAAATATACATGCAAAAGTATATTTACACTACCTTTCTAAAGGTTGAGGTCAGTAAGAAATCAATACTCTTATTTTTAGCAAAGATGTATTAAAGTGAACAATAAAGACATTTATAATGTTAGAAAATATTTCTGTTTCAAATACTTTTGAACTTTCTATTGATCAAAGAATCCTGACAAAAATGCATCATGGTTTCCAAATAAAATTTAAGCAGCACAACTGATAATAGAAATGCTTCTTGAGCAGAGACAAAGCTCACCAAGGCTGCATTGATTCGCTAGAAAATACAGTAAAAATTGTAACATTATGAAATATTATTACAATTTAAAATAACTGTTTTCTGTCTTGCTATATTTTAAACTGTAATTTATTCTTGTGATCAAAGCTGAATTTTCAGCATCATTATCCAGTCTTCAGTCTCACATGATCCTTCAGATATTCTAATATGCTGATTTGATGCTCATGAGGCATTTATTATTATATTATATATCAATGTTGAAAATAGTTTTGCTGCTTAATTTTTTTTTTTCAGGATTCTTTGATGAATAGAAAGTAAAAAAAACAGCATTTATTTGAAACAGATAATATTTTGTAGCATTATAAATGTCTTTCACTTTTCACTTTAATGCGTCCTTGCTGAAGGGAATCACTTACTTTTGTAGGGGCAAAACAAATACCTGTTACCATAGTAATCCATTCATTTATATGTGAAAATGACAGAAATTTCCAACAGATTTGGATGTTTTTAAAAAGGGAAACATGCCTAAACATTGTTATCCATTTTTCACAATGAATAAAATAAGCTCTAATAAGAGGGTGGAATCAAGGAATTCGGTGACAACATGATAAGAGAAGCCTGTGGAAACCTACATCTAAACATGCGTATGTCTGGAGCAGATCTTGTTTTGCAGATTATATTACAGGTAAAATAAAAAAAAAAAGAAAATTCAGTCTCTTATCACCTTGTCAGTGAACTGAGTCTTCTTTTAGCATATTTTATTCAACTGACTCGTGAAATAAAAAAGCAGTTGTTGCTTTTTTAGACTTATTTGTGCTATAAAAAACAAACATAACTTTTTGTTTCTTTTTTAAAAATAGCTAAATCTATCAGCAAGTTTTCTTAATTTTTCCAACTTTCCCTCTTATAAAAGTTTTGTTCTGAAAGCAAAATACATCAAGTAAAACAGACCAAACCATACCTTTCAGTTCAAATGTGCAGCACTTTCCACTTGGTTTGTTTCTTCACACTGCAAGAGATTGATTGGAATATATGACTTTATATATTTGGAAATAACGAATTTCTCTAATAAACAACTAAATAATATAAATATTAAGCAGTACTAACCCCTGGAGCAGATCCTTCTCAAAAGCTCTCATTGAAGCAGCCTGGGAACTTGACTTTGTTTTCTGGTGGACTGATAAAAACCTGTGCATCTGAATCCTGGAAATTATGTGAAGTCAGATTGGCCCTTAGCATTTTGAGAAAGCTCTTGCCATTTTTGTTTGTAGCATAAATCACACGGCCTTTTGGGACACTCTTTACACCTGGTATTAAGATGCATTTTAATCGATCGGATCACAAGTGGATGACACCAAATAAATACAGGTGGTCTAAAACGTTTTGAGCTTGTCCACTTTTGACCACTTCCAGAGGTAGTCGGAAACACATTCGACCAGACTGTTTTCATAGTGGGAACGCTCATGTGGTCGAACAGCCACAAAAGACCGTCTACTCTCTGACCAAATGCCTAAACTTTATGGGATGTGCACTAGCCAGACGGATTTAAACTTTGTCGGCTGAAGACCCAAGTTTGGTTTGAAGACAAAAAACATACCAAACACAATGATCGCTCACCATTCTTGATTTCTAACACACACTCACAGCATTCAGCGTGTTTTTTCGGCTGTCAAAACGAAAGCTCTCTGTGCACGTTCATATGTAAATTGCGAGAGCTTATTTTGTCCATTAGATCGAATGGATACAAAACCCATACATTTAAGAAATCAGGACAGAAGTTGTTGAAAGTGGACAAAAGAGACGGATTAAACACCAGGTGTAAACGTGTATGTGTCGGACTCGTCTACTTGTGATCCTATCGACCAAAATGGATCTTAATACCAGGTGGAAACAGAGCCTTAGAAGAAAAGGTCCTTTATGTTCTCTTCTGTTCTGCTTTGGAACCTCTTAGAAGTTCCCATAATACGATCATTTTATGGATTTATTTTTAATTAATTGAGTTTTAATTCATTTTTTGACAAAATGGTATTAATTAAACAGCTTGTAAAGAATCTATCACTAGAAAAAAACTGAAATAACCAATTAAACATATGCAATCATTTATGACATTTCTCCTTATAGAAAACCTTTTTGGCATAAAGGGTTTTTTAAAACTGTGTAAAGAACCCTAGAGTTCTATAGAACCCCAATGAACCTTTAAATTCTAAGAGTGTACACTCAGGCTTGGTTTGTATTCTATAGAGTATTTCTCTCCCTCATACCAAAGCACTTCGTTTATCACTTCATTTATTCAAATCTGAATCCTACCTAACTGACAGTCAAAATGCACATAAAAAGATTTTTCCGAGCTTCGAAGTCTGTCGATGGCCCATCTGTCTGCCAGTAGCCCAGCGCAGTATTGCAGCTTTGAGTATCTCCTGTGCTGGTGATGCTCTCTCACCAAACACACCGGCCCTCTCAATGTTCCCTTCATCTTGTCAGCTCAGAAAGGCTGCCGGTGTTTTGATGCTGCTAGCAGTATGACGCCACAGCCAGTAAAATGCCAGAGGGAAAAATGCCCTTAAGGTGTAGTATCCGCACTCCTCCCTCCGTTCACTAGCTTAACGTCTATAAACAGACACTAAACGCTGGGTCTTCCTTTCTGACAGCCATTTTGAACCAGACCTCACACGGACCTGCGCTCTGTCAGTTCTGCTGACATGCTTCACTGTGCTCAGCAAAAATGCTCTTTTGAAGTAATTGCCTCTTTCTGTGTGTGAAACTTCACATTTGGAAGGGATGCTTAAAAAGAAATTTCTTGTTTTGAAGACATGTACATTATGTAACGCGGTTATTGATCAAAACCAGTGCTGCCAAAGTTAATGCATTAACACGTACAATTGATTTAATATTGACTTCATTAATGCATTTAATCAATTTACTTATAACTGTTCCATATGATTATTCAGAGATGATTGCAACTGAACATTGCATACACCCACACACAAAAGTCACCTGTTTATTATTAAATCATAAAGAAAATGCTTTATACAGGTTTTTTATTTAAAAATCAAATCTAGATGCATGTTTAACAGAACTAAAGTCTATTTACTATTGTGAATATAATCATGCACCTTTGCATTGAGCTCCATGTTTTTAATGCTACTTACTATATATATATATATATATATATATATATATATATATATATATATATATATATATATATATATAATATATATATATATATAATATATATAAATTGTAATTACATGAAGTAGATTAGATAAAATTGTGCAACTAATAATTACACATGGGCCTGTTTCTTGGACCTTAATGCATTAAATTAAAAATGACAAAATTACGAAATTAAACATGATTAAATATTTAAATCAGACTAGGGTTACAAATCAAGATTCAAGAAGACACCATATTTAATTTGAAGGGATCTACAGTCTGCTCAATGGACTGTACTGTTATATTTTGGTGTCAATTATTCAGCAGATCCAACATTAGGCATGTTTACAACATTTTCATCTGAATTAATCCAAACCGATTTCACATATAAAGTTGTTTGTATGAACCCTAAACTTTGCAATCAATTTCAAATATTGCATATTGCACAACTTTATAAAGCTGCCAAATATGTCAGAAGAGCTTTTCCAGCAAATATGTAAGATGTAATACATAAATAAACACACGCACATTTGTAAGATGTAAAATGTAAGTAAACATATGCATCATACTGTAATTGCGAAAATAGTTGGCTTCAAGTGTTTACCAGCTTAACTTTTTCCTAATGATCTGATTATTTTAGGTCTACATCAACCCTTCCAATCTGATCAAATGTTAATTCAGATCGAGCTCAGTTGGATTGATTGCTTTTCAGTCTGGATAAGCAATCAATCCCATGACTAACAGATTAGTTGAAAATACAGCTCTGAAAAACAAAAATTACATGTGCCATGTGCCATTTGTAAGGACCTTAAAGGATTAGTTCACTTCAGAATTCAAATTTCCTGATAATTTACTCACCCCCATGTCATCCACAATGTTTATGTCTTTCTTTCTTCAGTCGAAAAGAAATTAAAGTTTTTGAGGAAAACATTCCAGGATTTTTCTCCATATAGTGGACTTGAACGGCTACCAACTGGTTGAAGGTCCAAACTGCAGTTTCAATGCAGCTTCAAAGAGCTCTACACGATCCCAGACGAGGAATAAGGGTCTCATCTAGCAAAACAATTGACCCTTCGCTGGGAGTTTGATTGACAAACGATCTAACCAATCATAACGCTGAATCCGCCATTTTGTCCGACAAAGCAGTCAGGAGTTAGTAGATTAACCTCGGTGGACTTGAACTTGAAAAATGGTGTGTATTTACATCTTTCCGCGTTTGAAACAACATTCCTTAAATAAATAAACAACATAATAAACAACATTCATTCAAATAAACATGTTCATTCATGTTTATTTGATGCTATAAATGAACTAGTAGGAAGACATGATCAGTTCACGAGGAACAGCGATCTGTCACGACACATTAAAGAGGCACAAAACGTTTTTTTGTTTGAATTTCTTAAAGTACACAGTTTGAAAGCTGGGACTTTGTTTAATATCATAAGTAACCTGCTCTGTCTTGTCTGTTGGCGTGTTGTCAGTGTCCTCTTTGCTCCACGATGTATTTTTCACTCTGTGTGGCGTGACGGCGCCATGGCTTGTTGGACAAACAGTAACTAAGGGGACAGGTCTTTGCAAAGGGTCAATTTTCTAAAAAAATTAAATAAAAATGTATATACTTTTTAACAACAAATGTTCGTCTTGCACTGCTCTGCGCCAGGCATTACGTAAACACATTGGAAAGGTCACATGACATAACTCCAACTCAAATCATCAGACATAGTCATTTTACATTATTTGTAAACGCTGTTTGACTTAGGCTTTGCACTTTCGCTTTGTAAATACGTGCACGCTACTTCCGCCTATACGTCACGCGTGACCTTTTCAACGTGTTTACGTAATGCGTGGAGCTTTATGTAACATTTGTGGTTAAAAAGTACTCAGATTTATTTATTTATTTTTTTTAGAAAATGACTGATCATTTTGCTAGATAAGACCCTTATTCCTTGGCTGGGTTCATGTAGAGCTCTTTGAAGCTGCACTGAAACTGCAATTTGAACCTTCAACCCGTTGGTCCCTGTTGAAGTCCACTATATGAAGAAAAATCCTGGAATGTTTTCCTCAAAAACCTTAATTTCTTTTCGACTGAAGAAAGAAAGACATGAACATCTTGGATGACATGGGGGTGAGTAAATTATCAGGAAATTTGAATTTTGAAGAATTGATTTTTGAACATTCATGGCAATTCCTACAGACAAAAACCTCCGGATCAGGACTTGGCATCACGCTGGAGTCGTCTGATATGAATGTGGTTGAAATGATCTCGAGGAACGGTGGAGCATGAGACACAATGTGATTTATCGTATCATACCAATCTTCATGCTGTCAGGACATCGCTGCAGGACGTCTGCGGTTCAGTGAAAGTTTACGCTCGCATCAGACCAAAAGAGTATATCCGACCTATTAAAGAATCAGCATCAACTGTTGAGAGACGGTCACAGCTGTCTGTGTGAGATCAGAGAAGCAAACCATACACTCACGTGATTGTTATACGGCCATCGGCATCCTAAACGATGCCTACAAACAGATCCGGGGAAACGCTTAAAGTAGCCGAGACGTCGGTTTGCTCTCCGTTGAGGGAGGAGGGGAGAGGGGAAGGTACAAAAGAAGACTCGGACTTGCCACAAAGGGTTTAGATGAGAGCAAGACAGACAGGACGGGAAGCACACAAAGCCGCCAGGGCGCAGGATCATCTCGGCATGGCGTGCGACACCGGGCCTGCGCACACACACACACACACACAAGAACCGGCGCGCGTTTGAGGCCGAGCCGAGCACAGCAGCATTAATGTAGAGTGGGACTCAGGTAGCAGCCTGCTGTCAATCATTCATCCATCCACCTGACTAATTGGCTTCTTACCCTCTCTCCACCCGGCTCCTGTGCTAACCGCTCGCCTCTGGCAAAAATGCAGATGAGCGCTGGAGAAGGCGTCTGGCGGAGGGAGGGAGAGGAGAGGAGGAAAACTGCAGCTTTAGTTAATTATCTCTCTGAGTCAGTCTGTCCGACAGCAGCCCACACAGCGCACTTATGCTAAACAGCAAAGCATCCTGGGAATTGGAGTGACAGCTCATTTTCCTCCTGCAATTTTATATGAAAGGTGCACCAGAGACCTGCACCCCTCCTTCTATCTATCCATCCATCCATCTCTCCCTCTTCTCCTCCATCCGTTCTTGTCTTTCTCCCCTCACACACTTGTTCTCCCTCTCTTTCTGGGTGGCGAGGACTCATGGGATGTTGGTGTGGTAGCTGTCAGTGACACTGTGTATGCCTTCTCTCTCTCGTGCTCGCTCTTTCTCTCTCTCTGCGCTGACAGCGGCTTGTTGACAAACGCCAGCAGTCATCTCGGCACCCTGGGAAATCTCTGCTACCATTTTGTCAGCAGAATGACAGAAGCTGTTAATGTCTCAAATTCTCCCCGTGACAGAGAGCCATCTTGTTGACAGTGTTTGACATTCGGCGCTCAATTCATGTCGTCCATTTTAATTTATTATATTTTTTTGTGCACCAGATCCAACCCCCCTTCACTTTCTCTCTCTCTCTCTCTCTCACACACACACACGGATCCCATGGCTCCTCGGCGGAAAAATTAACAGTTACTCGATTTGTCTGAATGTAGCTGTGGAGCTGCTAATGATTTTTGTCCGGTAATGAGAATTGTGTCAGTGTCCTGTTAAAAATGAAATAAATCCTTCGCTCCGTATGAATCCACCGGCATATCTCCTGCCAGCCGCGATCGATGCAATTTACAAATTAGAGTCGGGGAGAAAAAAATCATTTATTCCCTCTCTTGGGTGTTTAAGGCAAACATGCCAAAGACAGGAAGTTCCATAGTAAAAGCAAAACGAAACAATACACAAAACACTGCGATATGACAAATATATAAAACTACTTCTATATAAAATGCACAATCAAAACAATAAATCACACAACCTCAGCGGAATTGGTATTCATAAAATTAACGTGAAAAGTAAATGTTTTCAGAGACTGCAAAACTAGGCAACGATGTTTAACAACTAAGGAGTTCTGATTGAGCCTACTTGTTTATATGTGAAATTTGAGGCAGATGGAAATCTGTTGCATTTTCTGAATGAATTGCACATCAACCGCAACCGCAAGTAAATGTGCATAAGACACAGTACACTTTACAACCTCAGAAAAAGTGCAATAAATAACAATATGATACCAGTAAATGCTTTGCAAAACTATAGGCGCAGATTTTTAATGACTTGATCAGCATTCTGGTTGAGCCTAGTGTTGCTTATAGGTAAAATATGAACAGAGTCAGACGAATATGTGGAAATTTGATGTATTTTCTGTGCAGATTTGGAAAGAATATTAAAATCTAAATGTAGCTCAGACTGTTTATCTGACATCCTAACCAATTAGCCAAAAAAAGGGGGAAAAAAAGAAAGAATAAGCAAGGGGCGGAGGATTTGTAATGATTGGTGTGCCAGGTCTGTGGGAAAAATGCAGTATGATTTAGGCCTCATGTCTGACGGAGAATTATGGGCTTTTGTAGCCTGATTGCGATAAATATGAAGACAAGGAACTGATCTTGTAATAATAGAGAACAGCGGCGCCTGCAGGATTTCATCTGAGGGTACGCAGAGAGACCTTTTTTTCCCCAAAAACAACCCTAAAAAGTTGTTAAAAATTAAACCCAGAGTTTTTTTATTTATCTACTAGATTAGCATTCATGTAACTAGCATTTCAATAACACTTGGGATGCTTCAAATCAAACGATCAGTGAAAACAACGAATGTGCTTCTACACACATTTTACAACACGAAAAGGGAAAAAAATGGTCAAAGACATCCATTTAGCACATGTCCACCTAGGAAAACAACTGAAAAACAGTGTGGATGCACACAACTTTAGGTTTGAATGGCCGCTTATTGACAAAAGTAGCCTTTTGTCTCAATTGTTTGTAGGAAAATATCCACTTCATCCAAGATGGTTCAGGTGATTAATTGAAAAAGTGATCCGAAAGAATGCGAGTCAGGTTGTTTTGCAAACAAATCAGACAGAAATATTAGCAGGGAAAGTGTTTTGTAGGTCTGTCGCTCATGGTACATAGATTACAGCTAAAGGTGCCAAAGATTTAAAAAAAATATATATATATATATATATATATATATATATATATATATATATATATATATAAATGAGAGAAAAGTGAGAGAAAGTGAGCGAGTGAGTGAAAAAGCGCTGATCTTGGATTCCTACACTCATTGAAGTGTACTAAAAAACTGATTATAGGATAACGAAGTTCACACTAACCGGTTTTGTTGAACCAAAGACCCATCCAATTAAGACTTGAATCCCTGCAAAGAAAGTCAAAAGTTGGGGGGTGTTACAATTAAGCAGCTTTTTACACACATACATAGTATGCATTTTAACAGTATTCAGATGTTTCAGTAACCAAAAAAGTTGGCCAAATACATGCTTGCAAAAAAATGTTTGCAAGGAAGTTACAATAGCATGCAGTTGTGTGAGCTCTTTCCGTTAGAATTAGTATAAGATGTCAATTAAATAAATAAATATTTCATTATAGCAAAAAACTTTAGTGATGTGGTTGACGGTTAGCTATTTGTGTTAGAGGTGCCAAAGGGCGAAAAAGGGAAAAAATCACTTAGTTCACCCAAAAATGAAAATTATGTCTTTAATTAGTTACTCACCCTCATGTCGTTCCACACCCGTAAGACATTCGTTCATCTTCAGAACACAAATTAAGATATATTTGATGAAATCCAATGGCTCAGTGAGGCCACTATTGCCAGTAATGTCACCGAACTTCTCAAGAACCAGAAAGATACTCAAAACATATTTAAAACAGTTCATGTGAGTACAGTAGTTCTACCTTAATATTAATAACTAAATAACGACTTTTCAACAATATCGAGTGATGGCTGATTTTAAAACACTGCTTCGAAGCTTTACGAATCTTTTGTTTTGAATCAGTTGTTCGGAGCGCCAAAGTCACGTGATTTCAGCAATTTGATACGCGATCCGAATCACTGATTCGAAACAAAAGATTTGTAAAGCTTCGAAGCAGTGTTTTGAAATCAGCCATCATTAGAAATTGTTGAAAAGTCGTTATTTTGTGTTTTTGGTGCACAAAAAGTATTCTCACCGCTTTATAATATTAAGGTAGAACCACTGTAGTCACATGACATTGCTGGCAATTGAGGCCTCACCGAGCCATCGAATTTCATCAAAAATATCTTAATTTGTGTTCTGAAGATGAACGAACGACATGAGGGTGAGTAATAAATTACTATTACTATTATAAATTATTTAAATTTTTGGGTGAACTAACCCTTTAAAAAAATACTTTGAAGGGTCAAAGGTCAATGAATAAATCACACACCTCAGCCAGGCTGTGCCTGTGAATATATGTTGGTCAATAAAAAGAGTTACAGATCAAAAATTTTGGCCCTACCAATAAGAAAAAACACAAAACTGATATAAATGCTAGCAGATGATATGCTAATGAGGCCAACCAAATTCATTTATCATGGTATTCAGATTTTACCTGACAGAATACCATGGTACTTTGTAAGCGAAACCCTCCCAAAACAAATGCTAACAAAATATTATTGAGAAAGTGAGTCGTGAAACTACAAAATCAACGCGTTGATTGTTTACTAACGGGAAATTCCCCCCAAACGAAGTTTAGAATACTGATTTATCCTATATAAACAATTACCTTCGGTTCCCAGGAGCCTGAGCAGGAGGCAGGCTTTTAAAATGTATAATATTCTCTTCACAGCTTGTGTTTGTCATTATGGCCTCGCAGCGGCAGCCGGTAACCGGGCGCGTTAAACTCGTGAAGGCGCGCGGGGGCCGCACGCTCTCCTCTTAAAAGCGCGCGAGAGAGGTTCTGCAGGTGCGAGCGCTAGCAGAAGGACGAGATTAAAGTGTCTCCCTCCACCTGTCTCTCTCTCTCTCTCCCTCTCTTTCACCTCCATCTCTCCGTTTGACGGGGTGAGGAGTGTGAGGCAGATTTGTACCGACAGCACCGCGCGCATTCTCCAGTCAAACGGCATAAAAGGCGCGCGGTTGATCAAAGCGCGCGCTGCGGCGCCCGTCTCGCGGGTTCACGACGTTTGAAGGTTAAAACAAAAAACCGACACGCAACCGCTATTTACATTTTACTCCGTTTTGCATCTGGATAAAAACAATTTTTCTCTCCACCTCACTCCTGTTCAAAATCTCTGAAGCGCTCCAAAAAACTTTTCTGCACAAATAACAACATTAATACGCAAATACAGAAGTAGGCTAGAGGGTTGTTTGGAAAAATATTGGAATTAATTCGTTTAAAAATAATTTAATGAAGCCGACGTTTTGCGGAATGTGAAATGTTGGCAAACGAGCAATTTGAAGGAAAACAACTTGTGTTGTGAAGGGGCGGGATGAAACGGATCCGTGTCGCGCGTTCATATGGGATCGTGACGCCGGTGCGCTTCAGTCCAACGGCGATATTTGTAGTTCATCTTCTGAGGAGTTGAAACGCTCGTATTTACACACCAAGGGATTCACGGCGCAGGAGGATGATCCTCTGGGTGCATATGAATACAATCACACACTCGGTAAACAGCGCTCCGCTTATGAATGTGCGCAAAACTTGCGCTGCACGTGACGTAACGCTGCGTCAATATCAGGCAATCCGTCTCTAGAGCGCGTTTATTCCTCATATGACTGAGGGCTGTTGTTATTATCTCTAGAATATAAGTGTCATTATAATAACATTACAAAATGTTATTATTTTATATATGATAATTAATTTTATATTTATAAAAAAAAGCAAAAAAGTAGAACAAGAACATGAGATGTTTAGCATTATATAAAACTAATGTAATATATGCAGTTATATGATTATTATCCAAATTACAAGGGAGTAATTCCTAAAACTAACTGTATTAAAAAGACTACAGGGGGATGCTGTGATGTTTCACCCATCATAAATTATAAATAACCCTTATTATAAATAACCCTTATTATAATGTACATTTCCATTTCCTTAAACATATATATATATATATATATATATATATATACACACATACATACATACATACATATATATTATATAGACATTATATTAATACTTAAAATATTTTAAACATTTTAAAAAGATATATATTAAAAAGACTTCAGGGGGATGTTGTGTCACCAAGGTGTTTCAACCCAACATAAATAACCCTTATTAAAATATACAATTCTTTAAACATTTTTATATATTTTTTATATAATATAATATAAAACACCTTTGTGACCCAACATCCCCCTGAAGTCTTTTTAATATTAATATATCTTTTTAAAATGTTTAAAATATTTTAAGTATTAATGTGTGTGTGTGTGTACATTTTATATATATATATATATATATATTTATATATTATATATATATATATATATATATTTATATATTATATACACACACACACACATATATACACATATTGATACTTAAAATATTTTTGTATAAATTAAAAAAAATAATAATAATAAATTGACATGAAGAACCCCATTATGTGGAATGACCCATGAATTGACAATGACAATACACACACACACATCTTATAGAACGTAACATGAAATACATAAAAACATAACTGGCGATTTCAAATGATGTTTATTTGTACAAACTGATAGAAAAGGGAGAAAGCGATATAGTTCTCCACTTTCACCTCCTTGAATCTGAGGCACATGTGTGTTTAAGTGCGTAACCAGTGTCTTTATGGCTGATCTAGAATCAGTCCTTCTTACAATCCATTCCTTAAGAGCTAAACGCCATAAACTGACAACTGATCTGCTAATATTGCCGTATGAAACAAATCAAACAGCTATAAGAGATCCAGCTGCTAGGCTTGACAGATAAAACAATCTTCATCTGGAGATTAGAATGCTTAGAATTAGGACCCAAAAAAAAAATCTAGAATTCTAGATTCCAGATCACCCCTTCCAAAATCAAATGTGAATTGTAGCCTTCATATGTAATGTCCAAATCTAACTGGCCTGGTTTTAAGTGCTATATTTAGCATGCAAAAATATCATATTTATCTGATCTTATCCTCAACATGTTCTCTACAAAGCTACGTTAACATTTACATCCACATCAAAAGCATCATTTCAAATGAAAAACCTCCAGATAACTTTCAGAAACATTTCCTTTCAAGGCATTACGGCACATTAGTATTTACAGAAACTATTTGTGTGCATGTACAGAGTGGAAGTACGCAGATTACTGAGGATAAGCTTCAATCACCATAGCATGACCCTGCAACACACATAGAAGAGAATGTTATGAGGATATTTCCACACGTGTGCAAATGTGTACAGTACTCTGTAGAAGCGATCGTGTCACACACCTGTCCTCCAGCGGCACACGCTGCCACCAGGCCATACTGACCGCCCTCCTTCTGCAGTCGGTGAGCTACTGTGGTCACCAGTCTACAGCCGGTGGCTGCAAATGGATGCCCGAGAGACAGAGAACCTCCCCATGTGTTAAACTTCTCCATTGGAGGGACGCCGACCTGAGAAAACGGAGAAACAATGACCATGAGTTTTCATTATCATCAATATCATCTACATTACTATTGCTCATCAAAAGAAGGAAGCAAGATTTCTAACCAATTTTGAGTCGAACATTATCTTTAGCAACAAGGTTTGCATGGCAAATGCAAAACCTGGAGCCTCATTTATAAAACGAACGCACATATGATCGGATTTGATCCTAAATACCTAAACTGATCAAAACTGAGTAACAAATCTGGATTTATAAAGGCAGAAACTGACATGAAAATGTTCTTATGTGTACGAGCATGCCTGCAAACCTTTTGGCATATCAGTAATTCAATTAATTCAACAATTAATTGTTTACAAAAATGTAAAAATAAATAGACAATCACAATATGCACTGACATAATTATGTGCACAAATAAGCATAATATTAACTGCTTAATAATTACAACACTGAAATAAATCCATTTATAAGAATGATTTCCTGAAAATAATGTACAGAAACCAGGCCATATACCGCACATAGGTTTTCAGAGCCTGCTTTGATTTCCTTGCCCATTGATGATGAGTGCCATACATAAGAGATATGTGGAGCTGATGCGCTTCTATACACTGCGCTTGAATTTAAAATGAACTGCGATTCGTAAAGAGAGATGCATTTAGGAACATGTTAGTGCATATGGACATTTTATAAATCGTTCAAAGGAACGTTTCTGAAAATGTCATACATTCGCATTTAAAATCATTATTCGCACACATTTATAAATGAGGCGCTTGGTTTCTATAGTAATTTTGTATTCATCTGATGCTATCTCACGAAATGTGACATCTAGTACATTTATTACCGCTCAAATCCCCCCGGAGTATCCTGAGGTTTAGTGTCTTGCTCAAGGGCACAACGGTGATAGTTCATGAATCAAGCCCTCTTGGGCTTTGAATGCACAACCTATTGGACGATCTTTAAGCACTTTTGCACACCACCTAGTGTGAAACACACACACACACATGCCTACCTTAGATTTTCTGCCCATATATGTCTGAGCGAACCAGTCAGAGTCCATTGCCTTCAGGTTTGCCATGATCTGACCCTGTAAAAAAAAACAAAACAAAAAAACAACAACAGTAAAACTTCACTTTAACGTCATTCACACACACACACTCACTAATAACTGCACTTTTTGCATAGAAAAGTTTCCCCTCAAAATTCTGCCACAACAGGTGCATTTATGTATATCCTAATTTATTGTTAATGTAATTCATTTTCCAGGAGCTCATTACTTCTACCTTCAGTTAAACTGCTAACAGTGATTGTAATTACCTAAAGTATATTATTTGCTAACTACATTCTTTAAATTGTAATGTTGACATCCATTTTCTGTAAAGCTGCTTTGAAATGATATGTATCGTGAAAAGCGCTATACAAATAAATATGAATTGAATTGAATTGAATTGAATTGAATTGAATTGAATTGAATTGAATGTATTTCTTATACACATGCAAACAGCGTTGGTTTTGACAGATTTAAATCTGGAAACATCATTTTATGAGTTAAGTAAGGGTCTGTGGAACTGCACAGGATATTTAAAGTAGTATCAATGGAAAACTGGAAGGTGATGCTCACAGCAAAAGCTTCATGAAACTCAAACACATCGATGTCATCCAAAGTCAAACCGCTCCTCTCCAGGACCTTTGGAGTGCTGTAGGTCGGCCTGAGAAAGAAAACAACAAAGACGGGTGTGTGACATAAGAGAGAAAGAGACAGATAATATAATATAATATAATATAATATAATATAATATAATATAATATAATATAATATATAAAAATAAATCACCACACACAGAAAAAAAAACATTACATTTACATACTATATTTAAACCTCACTTAATGTTCGAGATTGAATGATGTTGACACAGATTATTACTTTTCATAATCACTATGCAGAACCAAATTAAATTAGTTTTATTTCTGCTTTTTGACACCATAATGATCAGTAATAAATATAATATATATTAGACTACAACACAGTAAAAATATGTACATCAACAACAGTAATTATTAAAATAATTTATGGGACTATGCAAAATTGTTTTGTTATCTAACTACTAGCATTTGAGACAAATGGCTGTTACACTACCGTTCAACAGTAAGTCAAATTATTTTCTTGAAAGAAATTAATACTTTTATTCAGCAAGGACACATTTAATTGATCAAAAGTGACAGTAAAAACATTTATAATCTTACAAAAGATTTCTATTTTAAATAAATGCTAATATGAACTTTAAATTCATAAATAAATGGTTTCCACAAAGATATTAAGCATAGCAGCAGCACAAGTTTTCAACATTGATAATAATAGGAAATGTTTCTTGAGCAGCAAATGAGCATATCAGAATGATTTCTGAAGGATCATGTGACTGAAGACTGGAGTAATGATGCTGAAAATTCAGCTTTGATCACAGGAATAAATTACATTTTAAAATAAATTCAAACGGAAAACAGTTATTTTAAATTGTAATAATATTTCATAATATTACAGTTTTTACTGTATTTTTGGTCAAATAAATGCAGCCTTGGTGAGCAGAACAGACTTCTTTCAAAAGCATTATTAAAAAATCTTACAACCCCAAACATTTGAACAGTAGTGCATGTAAAAAGCTAACTAATTTATGCAAGCATTACACTGAATACATTACTTAAGTGTTTAACATGTTTAACAAAGTAGAACTGAAAGTCAAAAAGTTTCAATATTGGTTAAACACACTTGCCAAACTGATTATTAGCCTATCTCAATTAAGAATGACTAATAGGAAATATAGACCTTTATATTAATAAAATATCAAGAAAATGAACCTTTAAACCAAAAATGCCAAATGCATAAATGTAGACCTACACAAAACCTTTCAAATAGCAATCTATAACAGAGTCTCATTTTACTGCAGACTGAATGAATGTCAGTCACGAACTTACACACCACACCACAACCCAACCACAACAAGAACAAAACCCACAGCACAAACCCTCACAGGCCTGAAGGAGAAACAGAGAGGAGAGAAGAACAGAGGCAGGAACTCACCCAAGAAGCAGCTGGTCTTTTGGGTCTTGAGACACGTACACAAAATCTCTGAAGGTAAAAACACACAGACATACAGTAATATCAACATCAGAACCACGAGCCGCTGTGTGCTGTAGAGATGAGCACATGATGTCTGTCTGCTGTATGGGACTATAAACACTGATCATTCCACGACATGAACAGCTTCAGGAAAACACGAGCTTGATTAACCAGAAAATTCTAATAATTACATTTACTTAAAGGTAAAATGCATCTTTTTCCAAAAGTTTTATGGTTAATTTCCTCTAAAAGAAAAAAATTATTCACTTTTACACATTTATGAATACATGCATTTGCATTTCAGATGGTATTTCAGAACGAGCAGCTTAAAATTCAATAAATGCATTTCAATAAATACCCATGATTCATGGGTACATTTGCACAGATCAGCTAAATTGTTTAGGAAAATACAGATGATGTCAGCGTTGGTAGTTTTTTAATGTAAGGCATTATTTTTGCTTTTGTACCTGAGATACGCTTTAGGCTTGTAACCCATAGCAAGAGCTTTCTCCTCTGACATGATCAAAACTGCAGAAGCACCGTCAGTCTGAGTGAAAACACACACACAGAGAAAGTTCATCTTTGAGTGACAAATCTGACAGATGATCCTTAAAACAAAGGGATAAAAACAAACTAGCATTATCTCAGATAAACTGACCAGGAAAGAGGAGTTTGCGGCCGTCACGGTGCCGTGAGGCTTGATGAACGCAGGTTTTAGTTTGGCCATCTGTTCCATGGTGGAGGGACGGATCCCGTTATCTTTAGACACGATATCCTTCCCTGTGATAAAACATACATTTGAACAACAATCAGAACTGCTCAAATCAAACTTATGCCACAGACTTGTCAATAAAAAGTCTTGTTATTTCTATTCAAATGCTTTCACAAATTGCCTGCAAGCTGAATTAATAAAAATAATTACCAACAACAAAAAAATAAATAATAATTTTTGGTCAGAAACTGACATGAAGTGGCCAGTGCTGTTGTAATTGTGTTAATTGTTCACCTGGCACTTTGAAGTTGATGATATCACTGAGCAGCCCGCTGTCTTGAGCTTTCTTTGCGAGCATGTGAGACCGTAACGCAAACTCATCCTGCTCTAAACGCGTCACGCCAAATGCAGCCGCCAGGCGGTCCGCGGAGTGACCCATTGTCTCGGCTGTGGAGAACTCGGCCACTGCTGGCAGCTAAACACATACAGAAACAGACATTTAGGAGCTTTTAAGGAAGGAAACTCAACTATACCATATAGACTATTTTTAAACAGACTAAAAAAATGCAAATTTAATGTAAAATTAAATATAGATGTCCTATTGATAGATTACATTTTATAAAACAGATTCTATCAGATTTATGATACCAGACAGAATGGGTTGAGAATTACAAACAATCAGTAATGTGTCATGTATTTCATAATTTTTAAGCAAAAGTGTTTATAGTTGTCTTTATAGCTGTTTAGAATTTATTTACAGTATAATTTTCTATTATTTCCTCCAATTTCCTGTATAATTTTTGCTAATTATCTCTGTAAATAATAATAACTAATAATTAATAATACTATTCATATAATATATACAATAACAATAATAAGTGCAATTTAATATATATATATATATATATATATATATTTTATATATATATATATATATATATATATATATATATATATATATATATATATATATATATATATATATATATATATATATATATACACACAGTATATATTAAATTGTTGCTGGTATGGGTGTATCAGTACTGCAGAAAAGATGTATTGGAACCATTTCAGACATTTCAATATCGCATACGTATTGAAATATCGATTTTTTGACAACACTAGTGTCTAATTAGGTTTGCCGTTTCGAACATTTTCGTGGTGGTTCCCCCACGGTTTACTTCGGCCTTACAAGTATTACTAAACTGTGGCTATGAGTGTGGCTGTGACGTTATTGCCTGCGCCATTGGCAACAAAACCGGCTAGACCGGCTAGAAATCACCAGTCAGGGCCGAACATGTGGAAAATTGGCTGAATCCAGTCCCTGGCTGTTCGATCGGTGCACCTCTAATGATAATCAAATTGAGGTGCACTGGAGGTAATATGTGAGGTGTATTATGGGTAATGTAGTACCTCAGGTGCAAGGTGAGCTAGGCGGATGGAGCCCAGCAGAGAGAGTCGCGCCCCGAGGGTCTTTGCCTTGTTTAGTGACAGCATTGTCTTCCGCATCTTCCGGCTGTGGCGAATAGGAACGTCAGACATAAACTCGACCCCACCGGCGACTACGGCATCACACTGACCGGCAGCAATCAAACCAGCAGCTAGAAAACAAATTAACAATCAACAGTTAAGTTGCCTCTGCTGTAGAATGTTAAAGTTTTATTCAATTTCAATCTTTTCATACATACTATGTGATCATTGGTTGTTTAGAGTGATGTGTTGCATTCAATATCCGCTATCATCACAAAATGTGTGTTCAGTACCTGTGGTCATTGCTTGGTTGGAGGAAATACACGCCATAGTCACCGTGTGAGCAGGAGTCTTATCTGAGAATCCAGCACCGAGTGCCGCCTACAAGAAAACAATCAATTTTATTCCAAATGAACATATTATATATGCATTATTTCAAATTAGTTTGAAAACATTACAATTTATGTTTTTAATCAAAAATACAGTAAAAACAGTAATATTGCGAAATATCATTACGATTTAAAATAACGGTTTTCTATTTTCTACTTTAAAATGTAATTTATTCCTGTGAATTTTCAGCATCATTACTCTAGTCTTCAGTGTCACATGATCCTTCAGTCATCATTCTAATATGCTAATTTGCTGCTCAAGAAACATTAATTATTATTATTATTAATGTTGAAAACAGTTTTTGTTTCTAATGGAAAAATAAAGCTCTTGCATTGAATCAAACTGATAGACAGGTGTGGCAAAATGTTAATTCAGTACCCAATATACAAACAGCGTCATTGCAGTAAGATCAAATCTCTGTACAGACGCCTGACCTCTCATTGGTCAGTCAGATAGCATGTTTCTCAGCAGCCAACCAATAAACACAGACCAGACAAACTAAAAATAGCTTCAACATCCACATTCTATTTTAGAAATGATCACAGACTAGAGGACAGACTGACCTCTCTGGCCACATTACTGGTCTTCACTTCCTGAATAACTGTTCCATAGACAATATAATCAACAGCATCCTTAGGGAGACCGGTTCTGTTCAGCAGACCCCTGAAGAAAAACACAGACAGACAATTAGTCCTGAACATTAGAGTGATGAGTGAATCTTTATAGTGTATGTGTGTGTGGTGACGTACTGTAATGCTGCTCTGGCCAGATCATGGGGCATCAGATCAGCATATCTAATAGCAAAGACAGAGAGACACAAAGAATGATTTAACAGTTTTTTTGCAAGGCAACACTGCATTGATATTCCTAAAGCATTCCCTTCAGAACGCTCTACAAAGCCACACCTCCTTCAAAACACATGAACTCTCACAGCAGAGTCTGCAAAGTGTCACGAGACGAGAGACGGCATTAAAGCAACACCATGCAACTTTTGGCACTCTTGTGGTTAATAAACAAAACTGCATGTGTCTTGCAGAAGAATATTGTAGCTGTAGCGTCCTCTCTCTGTTTATGCATATGATGAGTAATGCAGGTAATGGGCTACTCCGCAGCGGTGCCGACCCGACCGGTCTAAAATAGTCTGAATATAAACACTTATTACAGGTGTACTGTATTGATTCAGGATAAGACAAAAACACGGTTTGGTTTGGATTCATGATGTACTTGCTCATTATATACATTTTGTAAAATTTGAACACAAAAAAGTTAAATAGTGCAGCTTTAAATTTCATCATGTCTCAAAACACATAACATTACAATAATAATGAATGTCAACAACTTCTTGTTGGCCCTTACTTGTACCACCTGACTACTGCAGATTAATTTCGGTGTTGATAGTGTTGACATAGAAACGCATAAATCGAGGTCTGAGGACGTTAACAGCTCCAGGTAGAATGTCACGGGTCATTTCTTAATTACAGATATGAAATGGTGTGAACGCAGCATAAACTTGTTGTTTTGGTTCAGGAGGAAATGTAAAAGGTGGCTGCTGTTTGTTTGTGGCTCTCGGTGACTGACGTCTGTCTATAATTCTGCATAGCCTTACTGAACGCGCTGATGACGTGTGAGGTCTGTGCAAGCAGGTGCTTGGACGAAAAAGTTTTGTTCCTGAGACTTCCGCAGAGGATATAAGTATATGTTTGAATATTTAGACCACTTCTATTATTTATTGCTCTCAGGATGTACCAGGAACTGCCTACCCTACAGTATCTGTAATTCAGCCTGAAACATTCATTTGTATTTTGCCCATGCACAACCCATGTAAGGATGATAATTCCACAAATAACTGTAATTGCAGGTTTCGAACAGAGATGGTGACAAAGAAGCAAAACTTATGGACTGCAGCTTTAAATTGCGTGCCATATAGTTTTAGATTTTGTAACCTTAAAGTTTCAAAATTTCCTGTTGCCGTAAATGTTTGCTGCTTGGTATTCCTTTTAGAAAAATAAAATCTAGTTACTAACAGCCAAAAAATCAATACTTAGTCTCTATATTAATAACACAAGCTTAAGTAACATATTAAAGCAAGTCCAGTGTATTACTGCAAACATTTCAGTAAAAATACTTCAACATAATTCAAACACTATTTCAGTCCTGAAACAGTAGAACACAGCACTAGTATCACAAAGGTCATGGGTTTGAATCTAAAATGCATAAACTGATCAAATCTATACCTTAAATGCAATTTAAGTCACTTTGAATGAAAGTGCCTGCCAAATGCATTAAAGCAAATGTTAATTTCTGCCAAATGCATATTAGTCCTTATTTTTTCCATTTTTTCTATTTCGGGAAATCTGACAAATCATGTTCTTTACCAGTCATATTAAAAAAATTTGAAAAAGACTTCAGGCGAACAAAATGTTTGTTTTGGATTTAATTAAAATAGCAGTTTAAGTTTAGTTTTGATTTGTTGTAATGTGTCCAAAGATCAGATGTATCCAATTATCTATTATCAATAACAATGCTGCTTTAATCTCCTTTCTCCTCTTTATAAATGATTGTGTGATTTTTTTGTTTCAGTTCACAAAGCCATATTTGAATTTCACTTAAGCACTTTGTGCAACTTGTTAGGCCATGTCTTACGTGGTGCCAGACAGGAGGAAGGGGGTTCGGACGCCATCCACCAGAACAATGTTCTTCACTCCTGGTTTGGCCAGAGTCTTCTTGCTCTTTACTATTTGGTTATAAAAGATACAGAAAAGAACAACAAAAATATTTTAAGGAATGTGCATTTTTCTTTTTTTTTTAATCTAATGTAATATTAAAAGTATTTCATTTAGTTTTATAAGGACCTTATAGAATATAGCAAAACAGATTGTAACTGGACTGAGCAAAGGTCAGCATTACCTTGAGCTTGCAGATGGACAGATGTGCTGAGAGAACGAGCAGCTGGAGAGAAACAGTGATAATGACATGTTAAATGTTCAGTAATCTGCATAATGTGAAGTGTTCATTAGCTCTGAAGACTTAGGACGTCTTACCAAACTGGGCAGCCTGCAGAGATGTCAGCGGACTGCTCCTCAGTGAGGTCAACAACATAGATGCCATCTTTGATTATCTGGATGACTTGAGGCAAAAGTAAGAATGATGAATCTCTTTATATGTGTAAACTTTTGAACAGGATCATTTTTATTTTGTCTTGTGGACTACATGTTAACATGTTTTACATAAAATATCTTATTCAGGACAGTACTAAATAAAAAATAACATGAATTTTGCATGATCCCTCTTATTTTGTTAAAATAATGAACATTTTACAGATTCTGCTAGGTGAAGACCCTATGTAAACTTTTGATCACAACTGAATATTTACCGTACATATGTTTAAAAACTAAAGTAATAGAATGTTTACAACTTATCTCAGACTTACTAAAAACATGTAGCAGCTAAAATAAAAATACAATAATAAAATACAAAAATAAAACCTTACAGAGCTGAGTTAAGCATAACAAACAAATGTTTTATTATCCTACTGAATGTACTGTTATCACACAATGATGTAAGTGTTGTATAATAAGATGTATTTATAATTTACACTAACCTGGGCTGTGTTTCACAAAAGCATGGTCAGCCCAAGATGATTGTGAAGACCAATGTCATCAATGTTTTCTACGATCAACTTAGCTCACAGTGCTAAAACACAGCCCTGGAGTGTACGAGATTTTAAATATAATGTACAGTGGCCTTTAAAAGTAAAAATGGAAAATGTGTGAGGTACATTAAGTAAAAAATCATCAAAATGAAGTGACAATTTGTGCTCAAATGTTGCAGGACATCTTTATTAACTTTCAATATCTTTGAATCAGCAGGTGTTTTGGTGATTTAGTGGATGTATGAATCTAGTTTCCTAGATAAGGAACTACAGGTGTAGACTATCAACATGCTCCTCTAAACAAAAACACTATACTGACTGTCTTCATGTTCAAAATTACATTTTGTTGTATCATTTGATCCTTTTTGATTGAAAACCCTTTGCTTGTGCTATTTTTCATTCAAATAAATGGCACTTGCTTTGATATTTTGCATCAATGGCATGACTTTCAGACATTTGAGACAAGTGTTGCTAAAGTGCCCACTCTTTGAGCAGCTATTCAGACTTTACATTAACATTGTGTTAGTAATTATATATGTATAGCAATCAGACATATATATATAATATGTGTGTTTATATTATATATATGTCTGACACTGATCTGGTGAGTGTGTGTTTGTGTGAGAGAGAGAGAGTGTGTGTGAATAAATGTGTGACCCTTCACCTACTTCTGTCAGTAGACTGGACAAGGACAAATACACAACTGCATTAAAAGATCTTGACATCATTATGAAACAACACTGATCACGATATAACCACACATGACAGTAAAACAACAGTAATGACATAAAACTAACACTTTAATATACATAAACAAGTGCACGGATTCATTCTTCCGCATGCCTAAAAACACTGTTTAAGAAGCTACTCATCAGGATACATCATATAAACACAATGTGTGTTGTAATATAAGTACATAAATTATATTTTTACCTGCTAATGTTGTAAATGTGGAGAGAGTGCGATGTTTGATGTCTCTCGTCTGTCTAATGACTACAGCAGTGCACGAGCCTCAGGACCCCGCGTCAACTTGGCAACCCGAATCACTGCCTGAGCAGGGGAAAAATCCCGCGGATACTTACTTTATATATACATTTTTTAAAACAACATTTTGTTGACATCAATATACACAGATAAATAAATATAAAACGTTATTATAAGCACCAATATATGGTTTTATTTAAAGGCGCTAAATTGGCAGCCCAAATGGCGGCTGCAGGGGCTCGCGCTTGTCAGTGCGTACACGCGCGCTCACGGTGACGCCGCTTTGAGAAGGATGGCGAGCGCGAGACTGCTGTTGACGCGTGGCTGCTGTACAGCCGTGAAAACTGTCACAGGTGACAAACTTATATTCATAAACGCATATGTAATTATTGTGTATATGCAGTATATTGTACGTTACTAGCGCTTTAGAGGGAGATGTTGAATGAGGTGACCTGCATGAATGAACTTTCACCTAGTTTTTACAGTGCAGTTCAGTGGGTCATAGTTCAGCAAATATAAATATAGTAACAATAATGGTGGAAAGTATAAGATTTTTAATTATAATTCATAATTAGTATATAAAATTAATTGTAATACAGGGGCGTGACAGCTTACTATCCACCTGTGTTTACAGTTCTTGTGACTTTAAAATCAATGAAAAAAATGAATACAGATGCTCCTTTAAGGAATGTAAGAGATGTTATCTACAAAACAATAGTCAATATGGAAAATTACGTTTCTCATATTAAATTTTTATTATAATTAATTATAATTAATTAATTTATATATATATATATATATATATATATATATATATATATATATGGTTATTTGTTTTATATTTTATTATATTATACATGTAGCATCAATAATATGATAATAAAAACCTTTGAAACCTGTTTAATTAACAGCTAATTAAAATTATAATATTTAATGTACTGTATATTGATGTGTATTCAATGTTTGTTGTAAGTTTATGGTTTCTTTAGTATTATTTTAACTCATGCAAACTTTCTATGACCTGCTGACCTCTGATTGGACACACACAGACATGTGTACCTGCATGCTGTGTGTGTTTTTGGTCATGTGAATGTGACAGGTGGGGTTGTATGGGGGAACTGGGGCAAAGGTCATGCAGGTCTCCAATGACAACTGGATTATGGGCCAAAGTCACTGTGTCACTTCAACAGAGAATGCAAATTTAATGAAATATATTATCTTTAAGACTGCCGTGGGGTGTGCAACATATTGACCTTACAATTTATACTGTAATATAATCAATGAAATATTGATTATAATCTGTTTGGGCCAAAAAAACGTATTCAGAGGTATTATCATTACACATTCTTATTAACATGAATTGTTTTTTATTAGATAAGATACAGATTAAGAGTTAATAAATCACTTGATTAATCATAAACACAAACTAACCATTTACTGTATTCATAAATATTGCTTTGTTAAAAGAAAATGACCTATATGTGGTTTGAAGGACTATGTAACTTTCTCATGGATAGTTTAAGTGGAACTTTAGACATGTGTGATCATGTTTATTTATGTTTTGGGTCATAGGTCATGGACAGAGAAGTCTATCCATATCATCAGCTGTGCTGGGTAACTATTAAAAACAGTATTGATGAATAGAGACATGTTTAATGTTTTTCTTTTTTAATCACTCCTTTGTCTCTCTCCGTCTGCAGCTCGCACTCATGTCAGTTATGAAGTCAAGGATAATGTTGCTGTGGTACGAATCAATGATCCAAACTCAAAGGTGAGTTCTGTTCTCCCATGATTCCTCTTGTGTAACAATGTCTGTGTCTGAAATCGCCCCGTTTAATAGGGCACTATTTGAGGAAACAGTCATTTGTAGTGGTGTCCGAAACCATAGTGAACATCATCGAATGCACTCATTCAATCCCACAATGCACCACTATAATGAGTGCACAACCGATTAGACTCAACGGCTAGAGAATACACATAATGCACTATGAGAATTGTGCAGAATGAATAAACGCTGTTCTTTTAAAATTCAAATTCATCAAAAGAATCTTTAAAAAATAATGTATCAAGGTTTCTACAAAAATATGAAGCAGCACAAGTGTTTTTAACATTAATAATAATAAATAAATGTTTCTTGAGCTGCAAATCATCATATTAGAATGATTTCTGAAGGATCATGTGACACTGAAGACTGGAGTAATGATGCTGAAAATTCAGCTTTGATCACAGGAATAAATTACATTTTAAAATGTATTCAAATAGAAAATAGTTATTTTAAATTGTAGTAATACTTCACTATATATTACTTTTTTACTGTATTTTTCATCAAATAAATGCAGCCTTGGAGAGCAGAAGAGACTTAATAATTAAAAATCTTAAAGTCTCCAAACTTTTGAACTGAGATTGTATATAATTAGTGTGTGTTTTGTAGGTGAATACTCTGTCCAAGCAGATGCAGGCAGAGATGGCGGAGGTGATGAATGAGATTTGGGGGAATTCGGCAGTGAAGAGCGCCGTCCTCATATCCAGAAAACCAGGATGCTTCATCGCCGGAGCCGACATCAAGTACAGCACACACTCTCACACGCAGATTGCCTAGACCATTTATAGAGACTCGTATTCATCTTCATCTCCGTGTTTCAGTATGATTCAGGCCTGCAACACAGCAGAGGAAGTGGCATTACTGTCACAGGAAGGACAGAAGATGTTTGACCGGATTGAGAAATCCCCCATCCCTATTGTGGCTGCTATTAACGGTTCCTGTCTGGGTGGTGGATTGGAGGTCAGCACATGATCATCTATTATTTCACTCTCATTTGTTTTTAATTAGTCATTAAATCACTTTTGAGATGCCTTTTAACTGTGTGAACAGCAGTGATGTTATTGTTAACTAAAAATAATAACATTTATCTGTAATTAAAATAAAGCATAAATAAAATAAAATCTCAATATTAGATGAAAAATTTAAGCTTAAAAAAAGAATAGCAAAAAAAACCTGTGACACATTATACCCAAAAATTCTTCATACAGTGGACTACCAGTAAAATTGATAAAAAATTTTGACCAAATATTATTCAGACACTTTCACGTGACCATGTTTTTCTTAAGTGTTATCTGACATAATTAAGATTAATTTTTTCTGATACAGTGTAACTCTGAGATCTTTTCATATTTTATTACCATTTTTTTAAACTATAGTGAATAAACTGTATTAATGAATGTAATGTTCAAGTTGTCTGAATAAATGTATTTTTGTTTTGAGATACTTAAATGACTAAAACTAAAACTGAGATAAAAATAAATTAAATCTATATAGTCAAACTACCAATAAAAATGACAAGCACATAACAAAATTACTAAAATTAAACTGAAAATTGGAAATCCAATTCATAATATTAATAAATACTATAATAGTATATAAATAATACTAAATGAACAGTTAAGAAGTGTATAAATGGTTAAAGATACAATAAAAGCTATTATAATTCAGTATTGTAAAGTCAGATGTTTCCTTTATTTGTATACTGATAAAGTCTCGTTCACACCATGAACAATAACTATAACGATGAAGATATAGTTCTAAAAATCATTCTAAATATAAAATAATACTCCACAGCTATAACGATAACAATAAGTGTTGGAATCACTTTCAGAATTTTTTTTTTCCAGCAGATGACCAATAAAAACATTGACAGCCAATCAGAATCCATCCTGCTTCAAAGAGCTTAAGCATTTAAAGTGACAGACAACATAACTGTAACACATGCTTATTATAAACAGAATGATATCGCTGATGTGGATGCTAATATACTTATCATTATAGTTAACTTTATATTTATCGTTCTTGGTGTGAATGGGCTTAATATAGATACATGCAATATTATACGAGACAATAAACCTTCTTTAAATTCACCCATGGTTCTCATTTCTCTTGTTCTTTCAGTTTGCCATTGCATGTCAGTACCGCCTGGCCACTAAGAGTAAGAAGACGATTCTGGGCACCCCAGAGGTGATGCTGGGACTGCTGCCCGGGGCTGGAGGGACTCAGAGGCTGCCCAAAATGGTGAGAAGTTTACTGATGCTCCCTAATCGCTCAGGTGGACAGGGATATGTAGACGCTCCCTAATGGTGAAGGGTACTATGTTTCATAATGATGTTTGTGTGTCTTAGGTCGGCCTTCCCGCTGCGTTTGATATGATGTTGACCGGCAGGAACATAAAGCCAGATAAAGCCAAAAAAATGGGACTCGTACATCAGCTGGTGGATCCTCTGGGTGATTTTAATAAATTATTATATTATATTATATTATATTATATTATATTATATTATATTATATTATATTATATTATATTATATTATATTATATTATATTATATTATATTATATTATATTAAACAGTCCCTATATCACAAATTAATCATGTAAATATATTCAAGGAGCTCTTATCATGGAAAACAAGATTTTTCCTTGCTTTGTTTTTAAATAATAATAAAGTTCAAAATAGTATCTAGACATAATCTCAGCAATTAAAAACTGTTTTTGCTACTTGAAGCTGAAATAAAACAAAATATAAATATAAGATTGAAAAACCTTTACTAGCTTTTGAATTGAACTTCAGAGGAAAGATTAAAAGCCGCACAGGTGCAGAATTGGACCCTGATAACGTGTTGTGTTTTATGTGGCAGGTCCGGGACTGAAAAGTCCAGAAGAGAGGACCATCGAGTATCTGGAGGAAGTGGCTGTTGATTTTGCTAAAGGTCTCGCTGGTAAAAAAGTCACAGTGGAAAAGAAGAAAGGACTCATGCAGAGTAAGACAAACAGATCAGTGTCAAGATGAGATAAGACAGACTCTTAACTTGTCTGTTTATTAAAGGCCGTTTTATTGTTTTATAATCTGTTTTTCCAGAGGTGCAGGATTTTGTAATGGGTCTGCCACCGGTCAGGAAACAGATCTACAAAACTGTCCACGGTAAAGTCATGAAACAGAGTAAAGGGCTTTATCCTGCGCCACTGAAGATTATAGAGGTAAACACACACATACACAGACACACATACGCTCAGGCGCTCATGAACTCACAAGTTTTTGTGTGTTTTTAGTGTGTTCAGACAGGCATTGAAAAAGGAAGCGCTGCTGGATATCAGGCTGAATCTCAGGTCAGTATCATCCCCTCCTGAACGTGGCACATCCAATCAGATTTCAGGGTTTCGTTAAGCTTAAACCTGTAAAGTCTACTGTATCATATTTGATACACAAAGGCCTCTAAATTATCAACATGAGCAAAACTTGTATCAATGTATCAAATTTGATCCATCAGATTTTTGAGGAGCGTTTATTTGTTCATCTCTCAATCATCATTGCATTGCATTATATATTTTGACCCCCACAATAAAAGCTATAGATATTTGATCATAAAACTAGGCATTTAAATATCTTACCAAGACATATTATTGGGAGATATAGAGTGTACGGAAGAGGATTAGGGCCAAGCAATAATAAAAAAATAAAACCATCTCGAGATTAAAGTTGTTAAATTTCAAGAAAAGGTTGAGATAAAATTTTGAGAATAAACTCGTTAAATTACGAGAAAAAACTCGTTAAATTTAGAGAAAAAAGTCGAGATAAAATGTTGAGAATAAACTCGTTAAATTACGAGAAAAAACTTGTTAAATTTAGAGAAAAAAGTCGAGATAAAATGTTGAGAATAAACTCGTTAAATTACGCAAAAAAACTAATTAAATTTCGAGAAAAAAGTCGAGATAATGTTGAGAATAAACTCGTTAAATTACGAGAAAAAAAAACGTGTTAAATTTCAATAAAGTCGAGATAAAATGTTGAGAATAAACTCGATAAATTACGTAAAAAAAGTCGTTAAATTACGAGAACAAATTCGTTAAATTATGAGAAAAAACTTGTTAAATTTCGAGAAAAAAGTCGAGATAAAATGTTGAGAATAAAGTCATTAAATTATAAGAAAAAAGTTGTTAAATTACGAGAATAAACTCGTTAAATTATGAGACAAAAAGTCGTTAAATTACGAGAAAAAAAGTCGTTAAATTACGAGAACAAATTCGTTAAATTATGAGAAAAAAGTCGTTAAATTTCGAGAAAAAAGTCAGAATAAAGTCATTAAATTATAAGAAAAAAGTTGTTAAATTACGAATTTGTTCTCATAATTTAACGACTTTTTTCTCGTAATTTAATGACTTTATTCTCATAATTTAACGAATTTGTTCTCATAATTTAATGAGTTTATTCTCAACATTTTATCTCGACTTTTTTCTTGAAATTTAACGGGTTTTTTCTCAAAATTTAACAACTTTAATCTCGAGATGATTTTATTTTTTTATTATTGCTTGGCCCTAATCCTCTTCCGTAAGAGTGACAACTGATATTTATATGCATTTTATGCAAGTAGTCTGCTATACTCTTATAAAGATCTCATTGAATTACATTACAAGCATCAGAATTTCATATTTTTACTCAGTTTGGGCCTCTAAATATAAGTGTTTTTCCTCCTCAATTATGAGCTCCATATTCTCATTATATCATACCATATGAGCCATAAAATCCAGGTTTACTTAAAAGCATAATTGATTAATGCAGCTCCTCTCGTCTGTTTTCTAGAACTTCGGCAAGCTGGCGATGACATCAGAGTCCAGAGCTCTGATTGGCCTGTATCATGGTCAGGTGGCCTGCAAAAAGAACCACTTTGGCCGCCCAGAGAGAGAAGTGAAGTGTGTCTGATGGGAGGGGATTGGTGATAAGATGTCATCAGGACAGGGGTGTAATAACTGATTGTGCTTTTGAATTTTTTTAGAAAGCTGGCTGTCTTGGGGGCGGGGCTTATGGGAGCAGGTGTTGCTCAGGTAACAGTAGACAAGGGTGTGGCCACCATCTTAAAGGACACGACACAGGAAGGACTTGCCAGAGGTCAACAACAGGTGTACAAAGGGTTGGTGTAGCACACACATAGATATACATATTCATGATAGATCTAATATACAAATAATACACAGCAGTTTGTTTTTCAAACTCACTTGACTTGGCAACATCAGCTGCAAGTTATAGTGTGAGGCAGCAGAGGGCGCTGCACTCCATGACATTAGAAAGAAACAATTAGAGCTGAGAGCCACCAGATGTCAGTGCTGTGATCTTTCTGTCTGTATACACAGAAAAGAAAAAGGGTTTAAAATTGTACCTTTAGGGGTACAATAGCTCGTCACTGGGGCAGTACCCATAAAAGAACATTTTTGTCCCTTTTTTTTACTCCAAAAAGGTACATATTAGTACCTTAAGGTATGTATTTGTTCTCTAAGGTACTAATATGTGCCTTTTTCTTTCTCAGGCTTAACGACAAAACAAAAAAGAAAAGTCTGACGACGTTTGAGAGAGATGGGATCATGTCCTTGCTGTCAGGACAGCTGGACTACCGTGGTTTTGAGAATGTGGATATGGTCATTGAAGCTGTGTTTGAAGACCTGTCAATCAAACATAAAGTGGTGAAGGAGGTTGAGGCTGTAAGTTCAGCTTTGTGTGTGTTTAAGTGCGATTACACAACTGTGCTGGTAAGTTTCTAGTCATATACACTTCTGACCGTACCTGTCCTATGTGCAGGTGATTCCTCCTCACTGTATCTTTGCCACCAACACATCCGCTTTGCCGATTAAAGACATCGCAGCAGCCAGCAGGAGACCTGAAAAGGTGCGTGTGTGTGTGTGTGTGTGTGTGTGTGTGTGTGTGTGTGTGTTTTTTTTAATGTGTTTGATTGTTATTAGTCAGTACTGAAGGAGTGATTTATTGCAAAAAAAAAGCTGACTTGTGTGTTATGTAGGTGATCGGGATGCACTATTTCTCTCCGGTGGATAAAATGCAACTGCTGGAAATCATCACCACAGATAAAACCTCCAAAGACACAACAGCTTCTGCCGTGGCCGTGGGGCTTAAACAGGGGAAGGTCATCATAGTGGTGGGGGTAAGAACACGTTCTGTTACATTTTCAACGTTCATCAGGCAGCGGTGAGTGACTATATGTATATTTCTACAGGATGGTCCAGGGTTTTACACCACTCGTTGTCTGGCGCCCATGTTAGCCGAGGCCGTTCGTGCGCTGCAGGTAAATTCCGACATGTTTGAATAGCTCATGCAGGGAAAAATTATCTTTATGGATTCCATTTAAAGACTCAAGTTTGCATGTTTGTGGATAAAAGGAAGATTTTTAGTCATTTCAAATCTAGGTATGATCAAGTTGTTTTTGCTAGATGCCATTATAGGAATAGTTTACCCAAAAATGAAAATAATGTTATTTATTACTCACCCTCATGCCGTTCCACACCCGCAAGACCTTCTTTAATCTTCACAAATTAAGATATTTTTGATGAAATCCGATGGCTCCGTGAGGCCTCCATAGGGAGCAGTGACATTTCCTCTCTCAAGATCCATTAATGTACTAAAAACATATTTAAATCAGTTCATGTGAGTACAGTGGTTCAATATTAATATTATAAAGTGATGAGAATATTTTTGGAGCGCCAAAAAAACTAAATAACTTATTTAGTGATGGCCGATTTCAAAACACTGCTTCATGAAGCTTTGGAGTGTTATGAATCACTATAGAAGTCGTTTTTTTTTTTTTTGGACGCATCAAAAATATTCCCGTCACTTTATAATATTAATATTGAACCACTGTACTCACATGAACTGATTTAAATATGTTTTTAGTACCTTTATGGATATAGAAATGTCATTGCTGGCTATGCAGGCCTCATGGAGCCATCGGATTTTATCAAAAATATCTTAATTTGTGTTCCGAAGATGAATGAAGGTCTTACGGGTGTGGAACGGCATGAGGGTGAGCAATAAATGACAGAATTTTCATTTTTGGGTGAACTAACCCTTTAAAGTAATTCAAGATTTCATGTTGAAGGGTAAAGAACCACCATCTTCTTTGTCAAACTCCAATGACCATTAAACAGTTTACTTCACTGCACTGTTATTAATGAAAATAGACAATTTTTATTCAGAGATTAAGATTAACTAATGTATTTATCACCTGAATGAATTTTAGAATTTTCTTGTATTAGTTTTAAATGTTTTATATAGCTTTTTGTTAATTGTGTGACTTTGTTCTTGCCATGAAGATAGTCTGATGCTGACATGTTGTTAAATATTAAAAAAAAAAATAATTGCTTGCTTGCGTGTCTTAGTGAAGAACGAGACCATGTAATTCAATAATTTAATTTGACTGTTTGTTCAAAACTATTTTAATTCTATGAGCTAACTGTAATCTTCCTGTGTCATCACTTTGGCTGTAGGAAGGAGTTGGGCCCAAGAAATTGGATTCCCTGACAACAGGATTTGGGTTTCCTGTTGGCGCGGCGACACTTGCTGACGAGGTCGGTATTGACGTGGCGGCTCATGTTGCAGAGGATCTTGGCAAGGCTTTTGGAACACGATTTGGAGGAGGAAATGTTGAGGTCTTGAAGATGATGGTTCAAAAGGGGTTCAAAGGTGCATCTGTTAAACTACATACAGCTTTATCTTCATGAATTGTCAGAATTGATGGTCTTACAGAACATTGATAGCAAGTTAAAGGGAGTTCACCCAAAAATGCATGTTCATTCGACTGATGATTTAAATTTTAGAAAATATAGCAAAAAGCCTATTCGAATTCAGCTTTCAGATTATTTCATGTATATATGTGCACTTCAGGTCGCAAGTCTGGAAAGGGTTGTTACGTGTACGAAGCCAAGTCGAAAGAAAAGAAAGTGAACTCAGGAGCCGAAGAGATTCTTAAGAGCTTCAAGCTAACAGCGCCCCCTGCTGTGTAAGTTGGTTCACATGATTAACACCACAGATTGTAGCATTGATATACGTCAGAAAAAACCCTTCATATTTCTCTCTGGCCTTCTTTAGCTCCACCGATGAGGATATTCAGTACAGACTCGTGTCTCGATTTGTGAACGAGGCCGTACTGTGTCTACAGGAAGGCATTCTGCCCGACCCTGTGCAGGGAGATATCGGAGCCGTGTTTGGGCTTGGTTTCCCACCTTGCTTGGGAGGTAACACACACATTACACACCTTGTAATTAAAATGATTTATCATAACTGATGCGGGCCTAGCACTTAGCCCTGAGGCATACCGCATTGTGCCTGAGGATAATTAAGGATTTTCAAAGTAAACTTTGGCAACACACTTTTTTCCTACATTTCAGGCCCGTTCCGTTTTGTGGATTCATACGGAGCAGACAAACTTGTCCAGAAAATGAAGCGCTTTGAAGAGGTCTATGGTAACCAGTTCACCCCCTGCCAACTGCTCATCGACCACGCCAAGAACTCCAGCAAGAGATTTCACAAGTGAAAATTCACCACCTTTATAATTTTTTGATCTCAGAATTTGGCATCTTGTCCAAAAAAAAAAGTCACATTCACTTGCTTAAAGTTGTGCATCATTTACAAATCCTTTATTCATGTTTTATCATTTGTGGTTTAAAAAGCAGCACTTTCCTAACTTGGCCTGTACATAATATGTCAGTTTGTTTATGTGATCAAAAAAAACATTAATGATATAAAAGTTAAGATTTATTCTCAACACCAAGATAATTTTTTTTTTTTTTTAACCGATAAAGAATTTTATGAATAATATTCATTCAGGTACACATAACATCACTGTAAAAACATTTATGAATGTTGCAGCTACATTTATTTTTTTTAACCAAGGTGCCTCAGATTATCTCCAGGTTGAGCTGGAGAGGGACTATTGCACAGATATTATTCGTTGTATTTTTTTTTTGTTTTGTTTTTTTGTTTAGGATAGTAGTTTGTATGTTTGCATATTCTGCTACAATAAACTTCTCAGTTTGAACTTTTCACACCCCACCTGTATATCATTGTATGTAATGGAAAACACGTTGAAAGAGTGAATAAAGTATGCATATGTACTCACATTGATATGTTCATAACACAGTATGCAAGTATATATCGATACATTACAAAGTACAGGCATTTTCAAATTGTGGGGCCCCAGAGCATGCTGGTTAAAGGGTTAGTTCACCCAAAAATGAAAATTCTGTCATTTATTACTTACCCTCATGCAGTTTCACACCCTTAAGACCTTCGTTCATCTTCGGAACACAAATTAAGATATTTTACTTGAAATCCGATGGCTCAGTGAGGCCTCCATAGGAAGCAATGTCACTTCCTCTCTCAAGATCCATAAAGGTACTAAAAACATATTTAAATCGGTTCATGTGAGTACAGTGGTTCAATATTAATATTATAAAGCGATGAGAATATTTTTGGAGCGCCAAAAATAACGACTTATTTAGTGATGGCCGATTTCAAAACACAGAGCACAGTGAATCAGTGTATCGAATCTGCTGTTCGGAGCGCCAAAGTCACGTGATTTCAGCCGTTGGCAGTTTGAAACGCGATCCGAATCATGATTCGATACACTGATTCACTTGTGCTCCGATGCTTCATGAAGCAGTGTTTTGAAATCGGCCATCACTAAATAAGTCGTTATTTTGTTATATTTGGCGCTCCAAAAATATTCTCGTTCGCTTTATAATATTAATATTGAACCACTGTGCTCACATGAACCAATTTAAATATGTTTTTAGTACGTTACCTTTATCTTGAGAGAGGAAATGGCATTGCTGGCTATGGAGGCCTCACTGAGCCATCGGATTTTAACTAAAATATCTTAATTTGTGTTCCGAAGATGAACGATGGTCTTACGGGTGTGGAACGGCATGAGGGTGAGTAATAAATGACAGAATTTTCATTTTTGGGTGAACTAACCATTTAAGGCGCGGAGACTGGTAAAATATTAATTGATTTAACAAAATAAATATATATTGAGTTTATTATATTCCTTTTACTTTAACTAATATTTTCCCATTCAGTTGGCGGTAGCAAGAATAACAGTCGCATCTTCAAGTTGAGAAATGTTTTCATCTGTTTCTTACATCACTAACGTTACAAGTCAACCGCGATATCTTCTTAGCACAGCGAGGGAACAAAGCTTTCACTAAGGTATGGGGATATAAATATGTGGGGATATGAATTCGTTTAAATTCTAGCTTTGTTTGCTCTTTTGACTGGAATGGACGATTACAGCGTCGTAAATGAATAGGGGCTTGGGGCAAAAATACTCCCAAAATAAATAAAATTGGCCCCAAAATTCAAGTTTTATATTTATAGTATATATTTAAGCAGTATCACACGAGCAAGAGTGTTGTTTCCCCAAATAACAGTTCCATGAACAAGAGGTAAATGTTAAATGACACATTTTAGACAGTATTGTCTGTTCGATAATAGTTTCAAAGCTATTTCTAATAGTAGTATGCTGTATACACTAAGCAAAAAAAGCTAATATTCCATTCTGAACATACCAGTACAACAAAGATTTACCTGACAATAACACTTTGTTCAAGTGAGCACTATTGATTTATTTTTTTCTGTAGTTGATCCAGCAGGATTAAATCATACATGATGAAATTACAGTACAAATGAAACACTACTGCTGTTAAATTTTACACATGCATCTACAAAAGGGGAAATCTGTTAAATAAACTTACCTGAAATGCTGATAAAACATTTTTTTTTTTTTTTAAAAAAACAGTGAGATAAGGCTAAAACCTTCTCATTTCAGCAGCTCTGACTCACCTCAAACACATCAAGTGTGGGCTGTGTTTAGTAAACTCTTAATTACAGTCACCTAATTACAGTGTGTTCTTTAGACTGTAAGCTCACTGCTCTTATTAGTGTGTACATCACGAACTGAACTCTTTAAGTCTCTTTAAACGCTCACTTCCTGTGTGCATGACATGAGCTCAGTATGAGCAGATGGAATGAAGAAAATTGTGCTCTAAGTGGGTGAACCTTGTCAAACCTGTCAGAAGCCACCCCCCAAAAATCAATTTTATTTTGCATATTTTTCCTCAGAATGTTTTTTGGAACACAAAAATTCTCATTAAAATAATGTGTTCAGAAGTTTTACTTTTGAGTTTTGTCATTCTGATTCTTCTCAATGATCATCATTACATTTTTTAATATAAAAAATACAGTAAAATAACAGTATAAATTATTGTACCTGGGAGGTAACAATTAAAATGATTTATCGTAACTGATGCGGGCCTAGCACTAAGCCCTGAGGCATACCGCATTGTGCCTGGGGATAATTAAGGAAGTAAACTTTGGCAACACACGTTCTTCCTACATTTCAAGAGCTGCTTGTAGCCCTTATTTCATAATTGATGAACTTGTTATTAAACTGAACTGCATCAACACCGAACTGAAGAATGACAGCTGCTTTACAGCATGATTTGAATTTGTCTCGTATTTGATGAAGTTTGCATCACTGATTCTGTTATTTTCCTGATTATTGCTGTAAAGCTGCTTTGAAACAATCTGTATTGTATAAGGCACTATAAATTAAGGTAACGTGACATATTATTTAAATTTTTTTCCACATTACAATAACGAGAATGAGATTTTCATACATTCTAAACAATGACAATTTATTTATTTATGCTTTTGATTTTGGGGAGAGAGATGACCTGGACATGTTCTTGACAGGTTTCATGAGATTCACCCATATTGAACCAAATCCAACTGACAATCATGTCAGATTATTAGAAAACAGACAAAAGAGGTCAAAACACAGTCAGTAAACCCTTGAAAGACAGCAGAACGGCCACAAGATAAGCTCTGACTGTCCACCGAAGGTACACAAAATCACCCCGCCCCAAAAATAAAAACATCAAATAGTGCTCCATAATATATTAGTCACAATCTGTCAGTCTTTCAATTAGAGAGGTGTATTTCAGACACACACACACACACTTATAAAACATCTGAAATTGTCCGAGCAGAAGCACTCATTGCGGCTGGAGTAATTTTGTGTCTCTCAAATAAAAACATCTATACATTCACGAGGATGCTGCCCTCATATCTTGGGTCTCCATCCCTTGATGAACTGCATGATTTTTTTGACCTGTAGTTTAGTGAGGTTAAAGTCCTCCGACAGGATTTCCTCTGTCAGCTGAGTGAAAATAGAGCCATCAATCCTCTCTCGGCTGAACAGACCAATCACGTCGTCCGAAAGGCCGATAAACCTCAGACTGGACGAAACCTCCTCCACTGAGAGCCAGCAGAGCTCCGCTGGGGGTCGCCATGAAGACCCAGCCCCGCCCTCAGCCCCCCTCGTCATGGCAACTGATCCGGAGGCAGGGTCCACCGTGACCGTGTCCTCTTCTGAATTCTTGACTGGTCTGGGCGGAGGCTCGGGACTGCATTCTGAAGCTCCCTGATTGGTTTGAGACTCCTTGGGGGTGGAGCTAATGAGGTCGGGTATCAGAGTGGGAGAGTTCCTACCAGTGGTGAGCCAGTCGGAGGAGGCGTGGGTGTGTCCCGGATTGGCAAAGGGATTTAGGGCACCAAATGGTGCAAAGCGGTTCTGCGCCACCGGCCGTGGTCTGGGGCAGGTGGAGTAGTTCTTTTGGGCAGAGTCAGTGCTGAGTAGAGGTGTATTGAGGATGTTGGAGGTGTAGGCCCCGCCTCCTCGAGGGTGGGACCAACAAGCCTGCGCGGGCTGGGCGGGATCAGGGCTTACGCAGGGGTCAGAGGTCACACAGTCGGCCCAGGTGCATGGGTAACAGTACAGAGAGTAAGAGTCCGGCGATGGAGAGCTGCTGCCGCTACGAGGAGCAGAACTGATAGAGAGAGAGAGAGTTGTGTTGTAATAAAAGTACAAAAGTCTAATTCAAATAGACGAAAAGTTGCAAAATGGACATGCACACTAAAGCCCTATTCGAACAGTACTAGTTTTCTAAATAACGTTTGAGTTACAATTTATATCACTCAACGTTTGTGATTTCATGTTCCGATTCGGACGGGACTAACATTATTACAGAGTGTTTTCTAGATATGGGCGTAACAGAAGTCATCTGTTGTGCCGCTGTATGTGTCTTTTAATATATTACTTGTTGATATAATTTTAATTCAAAACCCTATTTAAGTAAACTTCACGAGTTTATAGCAGAGGCTGTTTATAATAAACTTGCATAAATGAGCAGAGAAATCTAGTCAATTATCTTACTCTTACCTGGCACTGATATTAAAATGGGCAGTTTTCACAGTTTTTGTGATTTGGCTCTTTTTATAAATTTTATAATGTAATTTTTTTCTTCGGATAGCATCCATATTGAAACCATTTCATCCATAATGAAAGTATGCAGAAGATTGGTGTGTAAACGGTAGCTCAGGTAGGTCAAAAAACACATGAGGAGAAGCATTAGGATAATACAACATTCACATTAGAGCTCTCAGAGGACCATTGAGTTTGATGAAAAACAGTAGGTAATTTGCTTTGGAGTTTTTACAGAGGTTGTGTGAGAAAAACACTGACTTTAGATGGGATTAAAATTGCAAAATTACATCTGTGAAACATGAATTTCTCTAATGTCTCCCTGGAAAACTAGTTCCATCCAAATAGAGCTTAAGATAAAAGACAACAAGAAAGCAAATTCAAGATCATGTGACCAAATCATTAGTTTTTCGTGTGCGGGTCTTTTTTGCAACTTTTCATAATAAATAAAATAATATTGTTTTTGTTCCTTCTGATTTTGTTTAGCAGTATTTGATATAGTTAGGAAGATTTTTACCAGTTCTTCCGAAAGGAAATATTTCCTCAAAAGTACTAAAAGAATTATTAATGGAATAATTAACTTCCTCTTGATTCCCATTCCTACTTATTTCCAACCACTTAGTACTTAAAATGGCTCTATTTAAATCCCTCTAGGGGTACAACAATACTTTCTTTTGCAATAATTCCTTTCAAGAAAAGACGGCGGCCATATTTGCAATGCCTTCACAGCAGCTATTTTGGGCGTCCAAGACCAAGTCTTACCTACTTGAATGAGGCAATCCTGAAATCTTAAAAACTGCTTGCCACACTCACATTTCAATTATATATTTTAAAGCATCAACAAAATCTAACATGACCTGTCCCATAAATTTTTTTTTTTTTAATGCTTATATATCATTAAAAAATTGTATATTTCTAAGGCGACAGCTGCAGGGACACAATTGCTGCGTCCCAATTCGCCTACTTATACTACGTCCTAAAAGTATGTACTGTTTTTGTAAAGAAAAAGTACATACATTTGAGTGTGTAGCAGAAGAGTATGCAAGCTTTGGGACATACTACCTTGTCATAACTGCGTCATTAACGGACGTTCTGTCGCTTAGTTACGCAACCTGTAACTGTTTAAACTACCCTGTCAATCATATTGTCACAGTTAAAATCCTACACATTTATTTAAATTTAATTTCCTACCGTTTCGGAGATAAATGTAGTCGCACGTTGATCTGCCAGTCATGGGTCTTTCATGCAATAACTTTCCTCGTCTTTGCATAATGATGCATTTAAAAATTAATGACCAAACGCATCGTTATAAAAGTTCACAATGCTGTTGCAGATGAAATATAATGTGGATAACATTTAATAAACATATTTTCGTCAGGTTAGATACTGATTATTAATCATTCAAGCCCCTTTATCTTAACCGCTCTGCTTAACCGTCGGTCTCGCACATCCATCATGTTTGTAGTTTTTTAACACTTTTTACTCATATTTGTAGTTCTAATCGAATCCTCGTCCACAGCGCAATGTGTTATGGGCAATATTAGTGGTTAGAAGTGTGCACGGATCTGCACTTCGAATTCTAACCCGAAAAAGTAGACCATCCGGGTATCTTTGGAATACTCATTTCAACATACTACGATTTGGGACATACTAATTCTTTTTTCGAATAATATTTAGGACGGATAGTATGCGAATTGGGACGCAGCAAATGTCTTTACCATTGGTGATTGGCTCTTTTATTTAGAAGGTGGGGACTTATTCTGCCAAATTTTACGTTGCACTTTCTATCATTCATAACAACGAGTAATAAGTGTCTTTGTATATCTTGAGTCTTTGAATAAGCTGTGATTTTTACCTCTCTTGCAGTCCAGAGGAATAAAATGAGAGGTTTGGGTTGAGCGTCTGTGTGGCTGGAGTTTTAGGGAAGCGGGTGGGGACTGGAGGGCTGGGGGCGGGGCCTTTAGCACAGCGGGGCGGAACAGGAGGAGCATTTAAAAAACGACACTCCTCTTTCACCTAGAGAGACAGAAGAAATGCAAAAGAACTATTACTAGATCACACTAGAGTGTGAGTGACATCTCCTATATTACACAGCCTTGCTATTGTCTTCCTCACAACTCAAGTAAATGTCACTTTCTGTGCAGAAGAAACCATTTTCTCATGTCATTAACACTGAACCCAAACATACCGAAAACTGAACAATGAATATTAAACACAGAATATGGAAATGTAACACGGAATAATAAATACTAAACCATTAAACTGAAAACATTTAAACACAGGCAAAAATCATACATTAAAAGAAAATAATACTGTAAATTCAAACTATGATTTCTAGAAAAGATGTAATATTAAGTATCAGTTCAGCCAATCAAATTAATTACATGATTTGCTGCTGATTAATTAATCAAATAATTGCATATAAGATATTAAGATTCAAATACATACATTGTGGTTAACATACATTAACAGACAAAAAGTGTTCATATAAGTCAATATATTGTTTATGTTTAAATTATTTTTTTAACTATATTTTAATAATTAAAAAGGTACTCCTGAATGTAAATCTGATATACTCAAAACTTTCATTCAGAGATTAATCATGTACTTCTTATTTAATAGCTCTAATATGATCAAACAAATTATATTTAAAAAAATATATATATATTTTTCATTACAGTTGATATGGAAATATGGTCTTAATGATCATTTTAATATCTTTAATCACTGTCCAAAATTTCCTCTTCTGGGAGGACCAACTCTGGGATTCAGGGATACAGTTCACTTCCCTCCACAAATACACCAGGGACAGAGTGTTTGTGTGTTTGGGAAGCTAAATTACAGGCCAGAACTGAAGCCTCTATGTGTGGGAGAAAGAGAGAGAGGAAAAGAAAAAGGCTGTAATTTCAGTCAACAGTGTCAAAAAGACTTTAATTCTGGCTCTACATCCTGATGAGACGGGAAGTTTGTTTCTCTGACTGTGTAAAATGTCAGTAATTTTATAAGAAAGAATCGCTACATTAGCACCTGAATTATTAGTATTATCAGAATATTTTGAAGTGTTCAAAATAGCTCCTCATTTTAACATTATATAAAATGTATAGTCTGAGATGATGTGTGATTATGTTTGTGTGTGTGTGGTGTGTGTGTGCTGTGTTCCGGTAAACACAAGCTCATTATTCAGTCTTTAAAAGCAATAGTATCAATAATTTAGTCTAGGGCAGCAGTGCTGTGTGATATTGTATATAATGCACATGCGTGTGGGACCGTGGCAAAAAGAATTGAGGAAGACAAGTATTCTCATGACAATAAAGAGGGTTACTGAACTACAGAACAGCTGAGCTCAGGGACAGAAGCACAATAACACTAGGAAAATGTCTAAAAGAAGAAACTCTCACGAAAATGGTCAAGAATATGTCCAGATTATCTCACCTCAAAATCAATAGAAACAAAGAGGGACTTCTATTTATATATTTTATTATACAATATTATGAATTATTAATATACTTATTTTTTAATATACAGTTGTGGCCAGAATTGTTAGACCCCTTCATAAATATGATCAAAGATGACTCTAAAAATAAATCTGTATTGTTTATACTTTTGATCTTTAATTCATAAAATTAGCAAAAATCTAACCTTTCATTGAAGGAAAAGAATTGAAAGTGGGGGAAATAACATTAAGAAATAAATGTTTTTCTCCAAAACACGTTGCCCACAATTATTAACACCCCTAGAATTTTTTATGAGTAAAATATCTCTGAAGTATATTCGCATTCATATTTAAATTTTTTTAGCTCACCGGGGTGATCATGAACATGAAATTGTCCAGCCAGGACTTCCTGTTACACAGGAGTATAAACATAAAGGCCAAATTCCCTTAATCATTCATCACAATGAGAAAAAACAAAGAATATAGTTCTGATGTGCAGAAAAAGATTGTTGAGCTTCACAAAATAGAAAGTGGCTGTAAGAAAATACCTAAAACATTGAAAATCCCCATTTCCACTATCAGGGCAATAATTAAGAAGTTCCAATCAACTAAAGATGTTACAAATCTGCCTGGAAGAGGACGTGTGTCTAAATCATCCTAATGCGCAGTGAGGAGGAAAGTTTGAGTGGACAAAGACTCTCCAAGGATCACAGTTGGAGAATTGCAGAGATTAGTTGAGTCTTGAATCTCAGAAAGCCTAAAAAAAATTATCAAACAGCACCTACATCACCACAAGTTGTTCAGGAGGGTTTCAAGAAAAATCCTCTGCTCTCATCCAGAAACAATCTCCAGCATATTCAGTTGTCAGAAAAGACTGGAACTTTAAACGGGACCGGCTTCTACGGTCAGATGAAACTAAAACAAGAGCTTTTTGGCAGCAAACCCACCAGATGGATTTGGTGCACACATGGATAAAAAGTGCCCCAAGCCCACTGTTAAATATACTGCTGGATCTTTAATGTTGTGGGCCTATTTTTCTGCTGGAGGTCCTGGACATCTTGTTCAGATACATGGTATCATGGATTCTATCAAATACCAACAGATAAAAAATCAAAACCTGACGCTTCTGCTAGAAATCTTACAATGGGCTGTGGTTAGATCATCCGTTGGGACAATGATCCAAAACAAACATCAAAACCAGCACAAAAATGGGTCACTGAGCACAAAATGAAGCTTCTGCCATGACCATCCCAGTCCCCTGACCTGAACCCTAAAGAAAATGAGTGGAGTGAACTGAAGAGAAGCACCAACATGGAGCTGGGAATCTGAAGGATCTGGAGAGATGTTGTTCTCCAAACTCAGAAGAATGAGCTGTTATCTTGGCAAAAGGAGGCTGCAAAAAGTATTGAATAAAAGGGTGCTAATAATTGTGGGCAACGTATTTTGGAGAAAAACATTTATTTCATAATGTTATTTCCCCCCCACTTTCAATTCTTTTCCTTCAATGAAAGGTTAGATTTTTGCTAATTTTATAAATTAAAGATCAAAAGGATAAACAAAGCAGATTTATTTTTAGAGTCATCTTTGATCTTATTTATGAAGGGGTCTAATAATTCTGGCCACAACTGTAACATCTTTTATATTTACACATAATATTTACATTATACATACAGAGAATTAAGCCTACTTTAGAACCATTAAAAATGTGAAGTGGCATTATTTTCCATAAGAAATACATACATTTCCCTAAAATTATCATTATAATGCAAAACAAAATCTCATTAACGTTATTGAAATGCCATATACTGTGTGTATATATATTGATATACACACCAAAAATTGAACTAAATATTGAATATTGAATATATATTGAACCAAAAAGTGATGCACCTCATGATAGAAATAAATGTTGTGACGTCATTTCCATCAAGAGGTGCATCAATTTTTGGTTAAGATCGTGTATTGATAATACAAGAGGTGAGCACTCTGTAAAGTCTCCTCCAGCACATCCCAAAAACTTATAATGAAGTTAAGGTCAGTGCCAATTCATGTGTGAAAATGATTCTTCATGTTCCTTCCCAACCATTCTTTCACAATTTGAGCCTCATGAATCATGATATTGTCATCCTGGAATATGGCCATGATGTGTCTTCCTACATGGTTGTTTAAGAAATGAAAAGCTACACACTCCATCAATTTGAAGGACTGTTTCCAAACATATAACATGCTAGAAACATAATAATCACTGCAATAATGATCCAATCATAGACTCTTAAGCATTTGCCTACTTAAATCCAAACAATGACTTGTGTATGTGTGTATATATATATATATATATATATATATATATATGCAGTGTAGTGTGTAAGCCATTTGAAGGTGTGCACACCATGACACTATCAAAACATTGATCTGTTTGTTTCTCGACCAGCCCAACAAGGCCAAAAAAATAATGAGAATTACAAAAAACTGGAGAATTTAGGTGCTTAATTGTCATGAAAATAATGTCATATAATTAAAAAAGTAATGGTCCTAAAAATAGGTTTCACTTTTTTATGCAAAATACAAGTTCAGATTTTTTCTTTAAAGGTGCCATCGAACATTTTTTTTTACAAGATGTAATATAAGTCTAAGGTGTCCCCTGAAAATAGCGACGGCTCTTGTCTCTGTGAATACAGTAATAAACGATGGTAACTTAAACCACATTTAACAGTACATTAGCAACATGCTAACAAAACATTTAGAAAGACAATTTACAAATATCACTAAAAATATCATGATATCATGGATCATGTCAGTTATTATTGCTCCATCTGCCATTTTTCACTATTGTTCTTGCTTGCTTACCTAGTCTGATGATTCAGCTGTTCACAGATCCAGACGTTAATACTGGCTGCCCTTGTGTAATGCCTTGAACATGGGCTGGCATACGCAAATATTGGGGGCGTACATATTAATGATCCCGACAGTCAGTGTTATGTTGAGATTCGCCTGTTCTTCGGAGGTCTTTTAAACAAATGAGATTTATATAAGAAGGAGGAAACAATGGAGTTTGAGACTCACTGTATGTCATTTCCATGTACTGAACTCTTGTTATTCAACTATGCCGAGGTAAATTCAATTTTCAATTCGATGGCACCTTTAATTTTAGGGGCTGAAATATAGCCAAGATATTAGGGCTGCACGATTATGCCAAAAACCATAATTGTCGATTATTCCCTTGAAATTGTAATTGCGATTATTAATTATGATTATGTGAAAATCTGTGGAAAACAACTGCTTACAGCTTCTGATTTGGGTGGAACTGGGGGTGGAGTCGATACTCTCGATACTCTTCCTGCTTCCATCTGCACCATAGAGACATGGGCGGAACCCACCATTCCATCCAATGATGTGGTTGTGGAGTGAAAGGATATGAGGTTATGCTCCGCCTTCATTGCACTCTCAGACGTCACCCCAAAGCTTCCAGAACTCTGATTGGTCCAGAGCTCCTCATATGGAATCTCCTGTGTGTCAGTCGACCAATCAGGCGTGACATATTCTCGTTCCTCTCCGTCGCCGTCACTAGAGGGCAGCGTGTGCGAGTCAACCAGCGAGTCTCTGCAGCCATGTGAGATTGTATGCGTGACTGCTCCGCCTCCGTATACGCACAGAGACAGTCTCTGCAGGGACGTCCCCAACTCATCACGCCCGTATCCTTGAACGCACACCCGAATTCGTCGCGGACTGAGACACTCCTCGGAGAAGTCCGTCTTGACTTCACGCACTGCACGTGAGTAATCGTCTGGGTCAAAGCTCTCTTGGCAACGCATTGCACACTGTAGTACCACCTGCTGGTAGGAAGCGTCCGCGCGCAAAAGCCCCTCCGGCAGAGTGAAGCGTGGCATGTCCGTTAACAACAGGAAGTGAGATGGCGACACTTCCTCTTTGCGAAGTATGCAGCAAAGAACGACAGTTTTGCTGATGATGCTGAGGAGTTTATATCGATGACCCTCACGGATTGCATGAAGGTCGTACGGGTTGCGAGGAGGTCGCGTGGGCACGGATACGTTCACAGGCAACCGCACGCGCTCAATGATGCTGCGCACGGTGTGTTCGCCTCCCTGCATCTGCAGCTCCTGCGGCGAGCGTGTGCAGAACCGCCCGCGACACTGGAACGGCAAACTGACGCTCTCATTGGTCCGATGGTTCATACATATCAAACAAGGCATCTTTGTGCGGGCGGGACGTCCCAAAGCTCCACCTGCTTTGCCCAGTCGCCGAAGCAGCGTCGTCAGGCGGGATTTCTCACGAGTCGATTGGACGCAGAGCAGTTCTGCTTGGCCCATGAGAGTCAATTCATCTCCCGCCTGCAAAGAGAAATTATATAACTCGCTATCCTCCGTAAACTCCCCAGAAACCACCTACAGAAAGAGAAAGAGAGAGACAAACGGATTAGAATTTAATGCAAAAAAACAATGACTGATGTTGTAAAGTACGAACCTCATTTGTCAAGCTACAAACTACCCATAATTTACAGCAGTTAAACTGGTCAAGCCTAAAATTAGTTAGTTACACTAGAAGGTACTAACAAAATGCTAACTTGCTAAAATGCTAAATTGAAGCCATTTAAAGGGTTAGTTGACACAAAAATTAAAATTATGTCATTAATGACTCACCCTCCGTTCATCTTCGGAACACAGTTTAAGATATTTTAGATTCAGTCCGAGAGCTTTCTGTCCCTCCATTGAAAATGTATGTACGGTAGACTGTCCATGTCCAGAAAGGTTATAAAAACATCATCAAAGTAGTCCATGTGACATCAGTGGGTTAGTTAGAAGTTTTTGAAGCATCGAAAATACATTTTGGTCCAAAAATAACAAAAACTACGACTTTATTCAGCATCGTCTTCTCTTCCGGGTCTGTTGTATATCCGCTTTCACTCCACAGTGATGCTGTTTCTTCTTCTTCTACGGCGGTTGGCATCCGGCTTATTGGTGCATTACCGCCCCCTTCTGCTCCGGACAGTGACGCGATTAGGACATCTGCGACATGCACACTTACGCACCATTTTTAAAAATATAGCAATACCAAAATACAAACAATGTAGAATAGCTTGAATACAGCGTGCGTCTCCATCAGACTGTAAACGAAGCTCGGGCGCACTTGATAACACATCAGCAGCATCACTGTCCGGAGCAAAAGGGGGCGGTAATGCACCAATAAGCTGGATGCCAACCTCCGTAAAACAGGAAAGAAGAAGAAGCAGCGTCACTGTGGAGTGAAAGCGGATATACAACAGACCTGGAAGAGAAGACAATGCTGAATAAAGTTGTAGTTTTTGTTATTTTTGGACCAAAATGTATTGGACTACTTTGATTATGTTTTTATTACCTTTCTGGACATGGACAGTCTACCGTACATACATTTTCAATGGAGGGACAGAAAGCTCTCGGACTAAATCTAAAATATCTTAAACTGTGTTCTGAAGATGAACGGAGGTCTTACGGGTTTGGAACGACATGAGGGTGAGTCATTAATGACATAATTTTCATTTTTGGGTGAACTAACCCTTTAAGGGGATAATATCTTTTAAAATATCGTCGCTGTCCTTGGTGAAAACCTCCAAAAACGCTACTTTTCAGGAAATAGAAAAAACAAAGTTTTCAAAGTTGAATATTGTGGCTTTATGTATAGTCAGATACTTGCATGTGTCATTATATAACTAACAGATTAACAAAATCAAGCTTCAAATGGAGTTATGAGGTTTTGTCCAGTGAATTTGTGAGAATTTTGGAAATATGTCATTCGAACAGTCTGAGGTTTTACTTTACGTTTTCATCAACTTACAGGTTATAAAGATTACTGTAGAAATTCGGTCAATCAGTTTTTTTTCTGTAATTTTGGCCAAAATTTCATGTTATTAAAAACAAAGCTGCCCCACACAGGCTATTTAAGACTATGACTCGACGATGCTAGACTTAGACACTCTTCTCTGCTCCTCAAATACATAAAACATAAGCTTTTATATAAATAGTGTTTCTTGAGTAAAGAAAACATTGTACTTATTCAAACAAACAGTTCTTAATTTACACTTGCACTGCAAACAAGCAGAAAAGATCCAAACTATGTGTTGCACTTCATTCAGTTAGAGGCTGTGTGGAGTTATGAGGTTTGACTGACAGTTAGACTAGCCAATGGAGTTACAGGGTTTAGTCACAAGCTCTTTTTAATACTTTTCATTGGTTAAGTTTTTTGCAAAACAGACAGAAAGATGTGAAGGCTGACCAATAATAATAATTTATGAAAATAAATAAAAATGACAAAATATGGAGATACAAGGTTTCTGCCCAACAGCGACGATATGTAACTGTGATAGTATATAATTTATATTTTTTTCAGACTCAAATCTTGGCTCAAAAACATTAAATAAACATTGAATGAATCAGTGAGTCATTTCTTTTGAACTGAATTATACATTCAGTTAGACTTTACAATGAAAAGTCGATTATAAAGCAGTTTGCGTAATACAATGTGAAATGGTTTGCCATGTTAAATCACTATTTGTTGGACAATGTACTACACAACTAGTAAAGTGACACTATTTTGAAAACTGTTGAGCTACTGAATGCATTTTGCAGTGTTATTTTAGTATCATTAATATACAAACCCGATTCCAAAAAAGTTGGGACACTGTACAAATTGTGAATAAAAAAGGAATGTAATAATTTACAAATCTCTTAAACTTATATTTTATTCACAATAGAATATAGATAACATAGCAAATGTTGAAAGTGAGACATTTTGAAATGCCATGCCAAATATTGTCTCATTTTGGATTTCATGAGAGCTACACATTCCAAAAAATGTGTAGGGACATGTGTAGTCCTCATTTTGGGACAGGTAGCAATAAGAGGCCGGAAAAGTTAAATGTACATATAAGGAACAGCTGGAGGACCAATTTGCAACTTATTAGGTCGGAAAACCATACTGGATGTCCGTGATCTTCAGGCCCTTAGACGGCACTGCATCACATACAGGAATGCTACTGTAATGGAAATCAAAACATGGGCTCAGGAATACTTGTCGGTGAACACAATCCACCGTACCATTCGTTGTTTCCGGCTAAAACTCTATAGGTCAAAAAAGAAGCTATATCTAAACATGATCCAGAAGCGCAGGCGTTTTCTCTGGGCCAAGGCTCGTTTAAAATGGACTGTGGCAAAGTGGAAAACTGTTTTGTGGTCAGGCGAATCAAAATTTGAAGTTCTTTTTTTGGAAAACTGGGACGCCATGTCATCCGGATTAAAGAGGACAAGGACAACCCAAGTTGTTACCAGCGCTCAGTTCAGAAGCCTGCATCTCTGATGGTATGAGGTCACATGTGTGTGTGGCATGGGCAGCTTACACATCTGGAAAGGCACCATCAATGCTGAAAGGTACATCCAAGTTCTAGAACAACATATGATCCCATCCAGACGTCGTCTCTTTCAGGGAAGACCTTGCATTTTCCAACAACAATGCCAGACCACACACTGCATCAATTACAACATCATGGCTGCGTAGAAGAAGGATCCGGGTACTGAAATGGCCAGCCTGCAGTCCAGATCTTTCACCCATAGAAAACATTTGGCGCATCATAAAGAGGAAGATGCGACAAAGAAGACCTAAGACAGTTGAGCAACTAGAAGCCTGTATTAGACAAGAATGGGACAACATTCCTATTCCTAAACTTGAGCAACTAGACATTTACAGACTGTTATAAAAAGAAGAGGGGATGCCACACAGTGGTAAACATGGCCTTGTCCCAACTTTTTTGAGATGTGTTGATGCCATGAAATTTAAAATCAACTTATTTTTCCCTTAAAATGATACATTTTCTCAGTTTAATCATTTGATATGTCATCTATGTTGTATTCTGAATACAATTTGAAACTTCCACATCATTGCATTCTGTTTTTATTCACAATTTGTACAGTGTCCCAATATATATATATATATATATATATATATATATATATATATATATATATATATATATATATATATATATATATATATATATATATATTCTGTTTCCATTTTAGTTTGTAATTAATAATAGTTACTGACAGATTTATGTGAGGTTTTGTTGAGATGCTGTCATTACCTTAACACTAAACGTGATGGGCTCCATGACGAACACGCGATCAGGAAAGATTCCTGCAATTTCCTCCACGCTTCCAAAATACTGAACCGGCTCACGGACATCCCGATCCTGATCCAATAACTTAAACTTTCCTGAGGACAGAGCGAAAAGAGTGAAAGACAGAAACAAAGAAATAGTTTTACAAAATGTTCCCCAGGAAGTGAGCTAAATCGTACTAAACTCTCCTTTGATGACATCCTGGAAGATAAAAATAAGTTCATAGTTATTTATTTAAAAAAATGCAAAAGGACTCTTTTAGAGTATGGAGTTCAGTCTGTCGAGATTATAATTCGCATTTACTTTATAAAATAAACAACATGGTATGTCCTCATTTAAGTGTGTGTGTGTGTGTGTGATCGTATAGGTCATTTTCACACACACAGATAAAGCGTCAGAGAGCGTATCTCTCTTTGTCTTTCTGTCTCCTGGCAACAGCTTTTATTTCCGCAATTCTATACGACACTCAGAGCTGAAAGGATTTCTTTCTCTTCTGAACTTTCACTTTTCTTTTCTCTTCTGGACGCATTTGTACAAAATAAATCTCTTCTATTAACGCCACTAAGATTTCTGTTGTACACATTAGTTGAAGCACCTTCAACCAATCACAGCAAGCGTAAATTGAAATACACCAATTACATTTCGTTAGCACACACATATGCAAACACTTTTCCATAGCAATCTAAAGAGATTTCTTGTGTATTAAACTGCAGCATTTATGCTACAGACATGAATGATTCCTCAAATCATGTGTCTTATAGAGGAGAGATGTGCTGTTACCTTAAGACTTAAGTGATTAACCTATTTTCAACTGACAGATAATGGAAACACAAAAAAAGAAAGAAAAAAATCCAATTAATGACAAAACAAAATACCCGATTTACAAATCTATAGCTTGTATATGGACCTGAATATCAAAGAGACCTGGGAGCAGGTTCCAACTAGCAACACCCTAGCAACCACATTGCAACTTTCAAAAAACACTCAAAACACCTTAGCAACACCCTGGCAACCACTCACATCACTTTTGCGTAGTGGTTCTGATTGGTCAAGCACCTCTCATATTTTCTTCTTTATTAATATCTACTATATATTAGTCTAATCCAAACACTTAAAATACAGCTCTAAGTATTTTTAGAAGTAAATCAGGAATTTTTTGTTTTTATAAATAATTTTTCCTTTTGAGAAGGCACTTTTCTTTAAGAAGGCAATCTGCAGAAGTTTGCCCACAGATGTTTAAGACAGAAATACACATGCACAAATTTTAGTTTTTGGATAGAGTGCAAAACTGTCCACTGATCGCCCACTTTTTCAGCTGCATTGGTTCGCAAAGTATTTTTTGTCCATTTTCTTCATAGAGTGTAAACAACATATGTTTATTATTACAGGTTTATGTTATCATTAAAAATCAATTTCTCTATGCAGAAAATGAATAAGATTATTATTCCCAGTCCCTACAGTTAGCTAGGTCAGAAACACACACAAATATAGCTGCGAGCAGCAATTATCGGGGTTCAAGCTCTTTAAGGCCTTTAAGCACGTGCATAAAAAGGTATTATGTTTTATTTAACGAGCATGTAACCACTTAGATCATGGAAAAGACCATTTACAGCCAATATAGGCAATTTACCATAGGAAATGTATGGTTCATAAAGCTTATCGAAGTTGGGCCAAAAACCTAGGACTAGTTCGCCAAAGTTGTTTTTTGAAATAATCTCCGATATTTAACTAACGATTCAGTGGACAGCGGCGGTCCTAGAGGCAAAGCTGCTCAGAATGAGGAGTGCTACTATGTGGAACGAATATCGTGAGTGTGCGCAAAAAATCAAGTGATACACGATTCTTTATGCAAGTGAAAAACGTGAAGGTGATCCCCGGTGGCCGATTTCTTTTGAATTTTTCACAGGCCTCTAGGCCCAGCAAGTTTCATTCCAGTTGGCCTCCGTTACCCTTGTCTGATAGCTGCTCAAACTTCAGTGGCCGATGGTGGATATGTCCTCATAGACAGTCATGACTTACGGTTTGATCACTTTTAGGGGAGAATGCTGATCCTTGGAAATTTTAACATTTACAATAGGGTTTCAGCGCTATGCGCTTGAATCCCAAAATATAATGTGTTTATATTCTGCAGATCTTCCATTTTGAGAGTCATCGATAACAACCCTCTTCTCCATCAAATCTAAAATATCAACATGGTCTCATCTTCTGCATCTCTCAGCTGTGTAAAAATCATCCTTCTGTAATTCCATCTTCCCTATTAGCACTCTATCTGTCTATCTGAGAGACGTTAGACCCAGCCACCGAGACACAAATGACCTCATCCATCCCTCTCAGCATCTTACTGCCTCCGGAAACCCCAACAGATGATCTCATTGGTCACCTGACCTAATGGTGCGGGTGGCGGGTATATTAGGTAACGGCCGTCCCATGAGAGGAAGTCCAGCGCAGTAATGTCTGCGATTCCGGAAGCTCAGTAAAACGGGCTCCTCCGCGGCTCTCATGGGAATGACGTCAGGATGAGGTAATGATGAGTTTGACTTTATGAATGAGAGCGCTAACCATAGGGTCAGGGTTTTAAAAATTTGACCCTGCTGGTGGATGCCATAACTACACCATTCTGTAGCCAAAAAGCATCTTTATCCATTGACAGCCATTCATAAGCAGTCATGTATTCTGATGAAATTAAATAAGTTATAAACATTGCAGTTATTTAATTACATTGCTATGTCATATACATACATACATATACATATAGATAGATAGATAGATAGATAGATAGATAGATAGATAGATAGATAGATAGATAGATAGATAGATAGATAGATAGATAGATAGATAGATAGATAGATAGATAGATAGATAGATAGATAGATAGATAGATAGATAGAGGTGGTTTGAAAATTTTGAAAAAAAATTATATTTTAAACAAAACAGCTTCACTACTATATATAAAATAATAAAAGATTATATCGAATTATTCATAAAAGAATTTAGACTTCTTTGTCTTTGTTACAATCTTAGGATGGTTAAATAACATACATATTTGGCTTTATTCCCTGGAAAGAAATTCATAATCTTCATAAAATAATTTCTTTTTTTCTTTATTGTTGTTCCTGTACCACCTGAACTCTTTGCCCAAATTGTATGAAAACACTCACTGCAATAAAACACTGTGAATTGAATTGAGACTGACTTTGCGTGAGAGAGAGCAGCGACTGACTGTGTGTAATTCAGAACGTCTAAGTGACCATGTGTGAAGTTAAGTGCTTGAATACAACAATCAATATACTGTTAACAACCAATCATCCTCCTTTTCTCCGTCTCTCTCTCTTTCTCTCTGGCCTGAGTGTTTTTAATAGCTTGTACACTCTTAGTGGATAATAATGAAATCAGTTTTGTGTGCTGAAATATATCTGCTGTATGTTTTCAATCATTATTTGCTTAAAACTCTACTTTTATGAACTAGATTTTGGATGAAAATGTGGTGCATTTTCACCATAATGCAAGGATGTTGCTACGGTTAGTTTAAACTTTATTGTCCACCAATGTGGATATTCTCCTTTGGCTTCTCATAAAAACACAATTATACACATACATAACACACAAGTTATGCACAATACACAAAGTAAAAGTTATTCTTAAAAAGAGCTGCTTATAAGTCACTTTGTACATGTCACTTTGAAAAGTTAAAGCACACCTCTAGTCAACAAACTAATTTGTAACATCATTCACGTCCATAGAACTAGCAAAAGTGATGCTTGACTCAGCAACTACTAATGAATTACTTAAGTGTCAGTACACCTGTTGGCGCAGTCACACAGTGCAGTGTGTGTGTTATATGGTACCTTGATACTGTAGTGGGATGTCTATTTTAGGTCCGATCACATAATGACCTTCTTCCAGGCTGTGGGCAGTGATGGTGGTCCACTGTCTGCAGGAATGAAGCAAAATCACATCCTCCTCCGACAGACCCTCTACATTCTCACCTGTACATACACAAAAATGCACAACTGATATGATTATTCATCATTTACAGGTTCAGCACTGATGCAAAAAAGACATATATATTGGCCAGGCTGAGTATTTGGCCAATACTTGGCTTTTTCGAGATGATCAGCATCAGTAATTCTTGGCTGACTGGCTCTAAATTGAATTAATTAATAACAAAACAAACAACTTCTATAAGTACATCAAATTTTACCCACTACTTGATTGATATATATTGTAAATTATAAAAAGGATAGTTCCGGTCCTTGATTCTGATTGGTTGAGTCACGTTTAAAGCTGTTGTAAATTACTCTACAAACATCTGTGATAAATATTAAAATAAATATTTTTATGGACTAACCATTTATAAGAGCAATAAGCCCTGTGAAGCCATGGTTTACAGTTAATTTAATTCAACTAAGGGTTTTAACAACGCCCATTGTTCTAAATTCACTGTAAACTATGGCTTCACGGGGCTTATTGCTTTACTATATCATTTATATATACAGGTGCTGGTCATATAATTAGAATATCATCAAAAAGTTGATTTATTTCACTAATTCCATTCAAAAAGTGAAACTTGTATATTATATTCATTCATTACACACAGACTGATATATTTCAAATGTTTATTTCTTTTAATGTTGATGATTATAACTGACAACTAAGGAAAATCCCGAATTCAGAATCTCAGAAAATTAGAATATTGTGAAAAGGTTCAATATTGAAGACACCTGGTGCCAAACTCTAATCAGCTAATTAACTCAAAACACCTGCAAAGGCCTTTAAATGGTCTCTCAGTCTAGTTCTGTAGGCTACACAATCATGGGGAAGACTGCTGACTTGACAGTTGTCCAAAAGACGACCATTGACACCTTCCACAAGGAGGGCAAGACACAAAAGGTCAGAAGTGTCTCGCCTGGGCAAAATAAATCAACTTTTTGATGATATTCTAATTATATGACCAGAACCTGTATATATATATATATATATATATATATATATATATATATATATATATATATATATATATATATATATATACAGCTATGGAAAAAATTAAGAGACCACTCCAAGTTCAGAACTCAATGTTAAGTAGTCTCTTAATTTTTTCCATAGCTGTATATATATATATATATATATATATATATATATACACAACTTTATTCACTTACATACAGAACACTCACGTAAATTGATATACTGTATACTACATAGCAAATCTCAACTGCCTGTTTTTTTATTTCCTCGCAAAATGTAACTATATTATTACCCAGGTCTTTATATAAAGTTATATAGGATATATAAATATGTCCAAATTTATCCACATATTTACAGTATACTCATACGGTGATATAAATGTTATATACAGCATTTATCAATTGTAAATTGTAAATATCGCTAAAAAATAGTAACCTAAAAATGATTGCATCTAATTTTATTTAAAATTGCTGAATCAACCTAAATGCATTCATTTTAAACAAAGAAGTTAAAATGTATGGCTTAAATTAAGTGAAAGGCATTAAGATATCATAAACATTAACATTTTGATTTTCTGTAAAGGTGCTATGAAACAATGTGTATTGTGAAAAGCGTTATAAATACATTCAACTTGACATTATTCCTTACACACACCCTTAAACGTTGACCAGGAATTGTAAAACACATAACGCACAAAACTACAAATCCGGATGCATCTGACCTTGAAACAGATGCAATTTGTCGCTTTAAAACACACACATAGCCAAAGAGACAGTCAGTCTCACACACAAACACACACACATAAGAGCTCAACCACAAACATCAAATGAGTTCTTTGAACTTCCTCACATGGGGTTTATTGAAGAGAACTGAGGTCAGCTATCAGACACAAACAACATCACCTCACAGACATCAGGCGGATCTCTCCGCTGAAGAATGGATGAATGGACAGAGAGCGAGAGAGAGGTGAACTGTATTGATCTGGTATTAAACGCATTCTTCATTGAGACGAGTCTCAAACAGATGCTTTACACAGGGAATGAGTCCAACACAACACAGACACATTCTCTGCAGATTGTCTGTTGTGTATAATTACTGCTGTCTGTGCTGATACAGTGAGATCCTCCTACACACAAACACATCACAGCAGCATCTAATCAAGCAGATGATGAGAAGGTTTAAAATTAACACTACAGTCAGCAGGAACAAATCTGATATCACTCTACCATATTTATGTGCTGAATCCCGAAAACCCCTACTATAGAGTAGGTGAAAAACCGTATGTGACAAAATAAGTATGTCCAAATACTTATATTTTCAAAGGCAAAAAGTACCCAGATGACCTACTACTTCCAGCGCCATCCTGAAGAGTGCATTTGATGGACACTTTACTATCCCATACGCAGCCATGCTGTATAACACTTCTAAAGGCCTGGTCACACCAAGCACGATAACTATAGCCATAAAGTTTTAATAATCATTCTAATTCTAAAGGTGCAGAACATTAGCAAATTTTTGTGGGCAAAAAAGCTCCATTGTGCATCGTCAATGATGTAGCGATGTATAAAGCAGATTCTGTTGGTTTACGCAGTGAATTGAACCTGAACATGAGTGGTGAATTTCACGATCACGCAGATCCTATTGAAATGACTGGATTTTGCCCGCAAAATCTTCTGAGCAATGGTCACTTTAGACGGTGTAGTGCTGAATTGGGTCCCCCCTGAAATCAAGTCTCCATTGGGACCCCACGCGATCCCATTGGTTCAAATTGCTTTTAATAGGTACTCTCTTTAGTGCATTTCCTACAAAATCATGTTATGGTAAATGCTGTTTCAACTGCATTATAATGATTATTTATGTCTTTATTAGTTAGCTTACGTACTAGCATAACATACAGATACCCGATTTGCCTGATAGCTTAGTTTATACACGCATTTATATGTACTTACCCTACGTGTATTCACAATCATCTTTAATGTATGTTAAATTAAGTGTTAAATGTCCAAATATTTTAGTGATAAATAAAACAAATGAATGATTTTCAATTATTCACTTAATAGGCTATTATAAGTATTTTTTATTAATTAACAGTTAATCGAGTGTAAGAAATTACACTCAATTGGTTTTATAATGCAATAATTTGTTTTCTTACATTCATTTTGTTCTGCATCACGTTTAGAGGCGTGAATATGTAACGTCAATGACCCTACAATAACATGCCGCAAACTTTACATAGAAAATCCAGCGTTTATTTGATCATGATAAGCGCTCATTGTCACAGTTGTAAACATGCCAGTGTTTTTTCCATGAGGGGGTTTGGCTTCACGGCATCTTTGTTTCCAAGCAGACATACGTCTCCCGGACATCCTGTAGAATTCAACCAATCAGACAACTACTTTGATAATCCTGAAGTGTTTCCAGTTATGTATGCCATATGCATTAGACGTTTAGTCTAGGGCTGAGGCTTGAGATTACGGTCATTGCGACTCCACCCTAATATAATAGTGTAGTCTACACAAAAACTACGATGATAATGACAAAGAGTAACACTATCCGTCAACTGATGAACAATAAAAACATTGTCAGCCATTCAGAATCCATCTAACTTTAAAGAGATGGTGAATTCTGATTCTGTATATAAAGCGACAGACAGAAAGCAGGAGTTCTTAACTCTGGCCCTCAAGTAGAGTTGATCAAACCCAATCAAAATCATCTTTCTGTAACTTTCTAGTCATCCTGAAGACATTAATCAGGTGTGTTTGATTAGGTTTGGAGCTAAACTCTGCAGGAAAGTGGACCTCGCTAGTGTAGACACTAATATAGTTATCAGTCTCAGGGTGAACAGACATCAGTATTTATGCGGTGCATGTGCATAAAATAAAAAGTAATCCATTACGGTTGTGTCAATGGAGCTTAATCAGAGTAGATGCCAAATTTAATTTAACATGAATGTAAGAGTCTTGCCTCTGGTTCAATCAGCTGGTAGGCGAAATGGAAAAATTAAGTTCTGGACTCTTTTCTTGTGTTAAAAGGAACCTTTTTCAGCAAGTTTTATTACTAAGAATGTCCAGATCTTTACTTTAAGTGAAGATTAAAGTCAAGTGACACCATTTTATGTTTAAAGGGTTAATTCACCCAAAATAGAAATGATTTCAGGTATAGTAAATGATGTCAGAACATGCAAAATATTTCTTTAAATACTCTCACCAGAGAATATGGAGTTTAACTAATGCAAATACAAAGAGTCTGTGAAACTTGTGTGAAAGGTGTGTATCATATCATGACTAATATCAGCCACAAATGCAGTAGTTGATCATTATTTTAGTTCCAATCCAGAAGCTTTTTCCCACCATGGAGAGTCAAACTTTCACAGACTCTCACGGGAATGTGTCGACATTGATGGGAGTTTAATTCTGTGTTCTTCAGTTGTGATTGTTGAGTAAATGTTGGAGTTTCTCCTGCAGGAGGTTGTTTAGTATTCAACACACACTACAGCGCATTACAACATTAACATATGAAAAGAGCTGCAGCTCTTTAACACACAACACACACTCTGTCACCTTTAGCCAAAAGACAAATCAACTACACACTTCACTGAGGATTCATTCTGTGTTTCAAACATTTACACAATGTTTCATGCGATAAAAATTGTGATCTTATAAGCGTTTGTGAAACTATCTCGAGTGTTTCCAGGATTAATGTGTGCACATTCAGAGCAAAAAGTTCATTAATATACAAGCGAAATGTCATGTTTCTTATTCCGCTAACTTTGATTCGGCAACAATCTGAGAGTCTTTGAGGCGATGCGGCGCAACAACGTCAAACAAACTCTCGCGCTCGGAGCGCAGCTTCGCTGATTATGTGCTTGATCTTGTCAGTTTATAACAACATTCAATAACATGTCTTTCTTACCGTGGCTCAGCCGCACGAGTGTCGGTAAGCGGAATTTGCTCACGATCACGTCCAACGGCAGCGACACGGAGCTCCACGAGAGTCCGGTAATGCTCGCGGATAGTTTCTCCATCTTTCATCCGTCACCATCATCATCATCACGCGCATCACGGGGACGGAACGGAACCGGTGTCAGGGACGCATCGCGCCATGATGAAGAGAAACGCGTGAGAGAAACTCCGAAGTGAAGTGATCTAAACCGGACTCACCGAGGCGCGCGACACCCGCCCTCCTCCTCCTCCTCACGCACCCGCGCGCACCGGAACACCGGACTGACAGTGCTCTCACCGGTACTGGAGATTCATACCAACTCAAAACACAAACGGGTCGCTCTGTTTTTTTTTTATGAAAGACGAAAAACGTAGATTTTGTAAAGTACAACATTTGCGTGATTATTAATTAAAATACCCCAATTTGTCCAAGTTAAAGACCGTGGGAACCTTGATTCATTATGCCAATTGACTTTTTGAGGGGTGGGGGTCTTGACCTCAGCATTAGCGTCAGGGACTAATTATTTACAGCTTACATCTGGTACTCAGGCCTAAATGTATACTTATGTTTAGTATGCAACCTAAAAAGTTAGGCTATTTTTTACTAAAAACCTTTTTTTTTCCTGTTATATTACATCTCAATATGTATGGTAACATGGTGGAAGATGTCCCACTTAAAAATAATGTGGATTTACTATTAAATTGTAACATATTTAGATATAGGTTTAGCATGTGCGGGATGATGATGCATCAGCCAATGTGTTATTATAGGAAATAAATATAAGCATTTGCTAATTTAGTTGCTATAGCATAAAATATAAAATATTAAAAGAAAGGTAAGACACCCCCAGAAAGATAAACATACAGAACAGAAATTACTTTTGATATCATTTGTATTAATATTTAGATATATTTTTAAAGTGCCATTAATGTCACTAAAACAATTATTCTATTTAAAATTTTATTTTGACAATTTAGTTGAATAATCGATGACAGATAAAGCAGAATCCCAGTCAAAGAGATTTATCTAAAATATACAGTTTTTTTATGACTTATGCAGGCATAATATTTAAATATTTACTTATTTAATTGCCCATATTTTAATTGAAGATATGTGATAATAGAAACACTGTGAAATCAAATTGAATGATTTCACTCAATAGGTTTTTTTATGAAAGCAAATATATCTGAAATGTATATATATAATTGATGGAAATATTAAATAATAACCTCATTAATTACAATAAGTATTACATTTAAAATAATAATAATAACACAAGAAACTACATGCACTTGTACCTAATCTGGGAGGTAATATTAACTTTTTATTTGAAAAAAAAAACTATAACTTTTACTCCACAAATCTAAAAGCATTAATGTGTCCACGAATCCCTCAACAAATAGAGACAAAAAAAAAAAAATTTGATATACAACATAATGCAATGTCGTAGATCACTATTTTCCAGAGACACAAAATTAGATGAATTAAACTGACTAAATCTCACAAATGTTGATATTCAGATGAATTGAACAAATTAAAAATAGCGTAGTCATTCATCAGAAGTGCTGAGATGAGATTTTGTGCCATTTATGGCTTAACCCTAACCCTTTTTAAATTCTATGGTTTTACATATCAGGACGTAATAAAAAATCATCTGGTCTTTGGCAGGTCTTAAAATGAGGTAAATACAACCTCAGATGAACAACAAATCATGACATACTACACCATGTCATGGTTTACTTAACAAAACTAGACCAAAATGGAGAAGCCATGTGACAAACTAAACACACCCTTACTGCTTCCATAAGAAGAGGGTAAGTAGCAGTCAGGCGCTGCTAATCAAATGATTAATTGATCATCATCAAGCATGACCAAATCTATAAAAGCAGAAGTTTTGGCAGTTTTCTGGTCTGGAGCCTTCAGGTGTGTGTTAACACAATGCCAAAGAGGAAAGACATCAGCAATGATCTTAGAGAAGCAATAGTTGCTGCCATTTAATCTAGGAAGGGTTACAAGGCCATTTCCAACCATTTGAAGTCCATCATTTACAGTAAGGAAGATTATTCACAAGTGGAAAACAGTCAGGACAGTTGCCAATCTTCCCAGAAGTGGACATCCCAGCAAATTCACCCCAAGGTCAGACCGTGTCATGCTCAGAAAAATTGCAAAAAACCCAAGAGCTTCATCTCAGACTCTACAAGCCTAACATGTTAAATGTTGCAGTACATGACGGTACAATTAGAAATGGCGAGACAAGTATGGCTTGTTTGGAAGGGTTGCCAGGAGACAGCCTCTCCTCTCTAAATACAACATGGCAGCATGGCTTAGGTTTGCAAAGTTGCATCTGAACAAACCACAAGACTTCTGGAACAGACAAGACCAAAGTGGAGATGTTTGGCCATAATGCACAGCCTCACGTGTGGCGAAAACCAAACACAACATATCAGCACAAGCAACTTATACGTATCAACTGTCCATCCCGCTGGTGGAGGGGTGAGGATTTGGGCTTGTTTTACAGCAACAGGACCTACCTTGCAGTCATTGAGTCGACCATGAACTCATCTGTATATCAAAGTAGTCAAATGTGAGGCCATCTGTCTAACAGCTCAAGCTTGGCTGAAATTGAGTCATGCAACAGGACAGTGATCACAAGAACTCCAGCAAATCTACAACAGAATGGCTGAAAAAGAAAATAATCAAGGTGTTGTAGTGGCCCAGTCAAAGTCCAGACCTCAACCTGATAGAAATGCTGTGGCAGGACCTTAAGAGAGCTGTGCATAAACTCTTTAGCCCGGAGGACATGGTGTCCATGATTTCTGATAAGAATGTTGAATTTGGACTCGTCTGACCATAGAACACTTTTCCACTTTGAAACAGTGCAATTTTAATTGAGCCTTGGCCCACAGGACACAACAGCACTTCTGGACCATGTTCACACATGGCTTCCTTTTTGCATGATAGAGCTTTAGTTGGCATCTGCAGATGGCACGGCGGATTGTGTTTACGGATAGCGGTTTCTGGAAGTATTCCTGGGCCCATTTAGTAATGTCATTGACACAATCATGCCGATGAGTGATGCAGTGTCGTCCGAGGGCCCGAAGACCACAGGCATTCAATAAAGGTCTTCAGGCTTTTCCCTTATGGACAGAGATTTCTCCAGATTCTCTGAATCTTTTTATGATATAATGCAGGCCCGGATTGGCTAATTGGGAGCACCGGGAGAATTCCCAGTGGGCCTGTCTGTTAATTTGGCCGCGAGGGCCAGGCCAGTGTTGTCATGGCACTAGGTTGAAATATGGATGCTCTAGAAACTGTGGCCAAATGTACTAAGCTGAGTAGCCTAACTTTTTCCTTAAAACCAGTCAGTGACGGATTTAGGCCTGGACGACATGGGCAACGGCCCAGGGCGGCACGGGGCACCCGCGTAAGAAAAAACAAACAAGTGAATGTGCGATCGGGTTCATCGGGGGAAACATGCAAAAGATAAAGGCATGTATGCAGCTTACTCATATCGTAATAATAGTAGGCAAATATTAAAATATAGGGCCTATTTCTTATGTTGCTTGATATGCTATTACACATTGGCCAACAGTATTCATTTTTCTGTACAACTAGCTTACATAACCAGACAGTAAAATGTGATTTTGTAACTTTTTTTAAACAAACATAATAGCCTAATTTAATATTTTACTGTAAAGTTGTGCAGTTTTGTAGGATTTATGGTATTTTGTGTTATTTATTTGCCTCAATTTGTAGTAATTTAAGTATATACATTTATATAAAATAGCACAATTTTATGTTAAATCCACTTTAATAAAGATCTACATTTCTAAATTTCATTCATAGTGATGGATATGAAAAATGTGCCTGGGTTTAGTGGACTATTGCTGCCATCTACTGGAAAGCAAACACTTAAATTAAAATTAAAATAACATGAATTTTTAACTACAGCCACTAGATGGCTAGAGAATTAATCAGTGGTTCACATTATAAAATCATTATTATAACTATAAAAATAACTCTATCAATTATTTCTTGTACTGTCATTTGTACTATTATGGGTATTTGAAGATATTTTTGAAAAACAAGGCTGTAGAGAAGATTGCAGACTTATATACTGAGGTTTTAATTACATTATTTTAATATAGTCGTGAATTAAAGTGGGCCGTTCTAAGGCATGAAACTCCAGGGCTGAAAATGAGTCCCAATCCGGCCCTGATGTTATGCAGTGTAGATGATGAGATTTGCAAAGCCTTTGCAATTTGACATTGAGGAACATTGTTTTAAAAGTATTCCCCAATCTTTTTACACACTCTTTCACAGATTTGAAAGTCTTTTAGTTTTTATTTTATTCAAATTTTAAAAAAGTCCCAACATTCCCGAAATTCGGGTTTAAATCATAGGGTGTGCTTAGTTTGTCACACATAGCTTCTCCATTCTGGCTTTATTTTTGTTAAATAAATAATGACAGTGTAATATATCATGTGTTGTTGTTTATCTGAGGTTGTATTTACCTAATTTTAAAACCTACTAAGACCAGATAATTTTTTTGTTTATGTCCTGGTATGTAAAACCTAATATATATGCGTGTTTGTGTCTGTGTGTAATAGACAAGCTCAAAGTCAAATATCATTACACATCATTATAATGACCCTAAAATAGCCATATAGTGATATGACATAATGCTGAACTTGCTTTAGTTTTGTATGATGGGATGTGGGCATGTAATCCTGCCACCAGCCAGCAGAGGAAGACAGTGAGACACTGCAGAAATTCAATTCACACAGATACTGTGAATAACACTATTTGATTGTATATGAGTGTATATATTAGAATCCACATAGACGAGTTTAATAATTTCCATATAGTCTTTAAAAAGGTATATGAAATGCTGATTCTGCCTGGTGAAGTGAAATAATCTAATAGAACACAAACCAAAACAGCCATGTTCTGATCTTACTGAACACACACACTATTCATGTTCAAATGGGTTTTATTGTACTCGGTTATTTTGTTTGCTTTTCCCTTTAAAGTTAAAACCATCTGCATAAATGTGGAGGTAGAAACGGATTTCTGTTGAGATATAGCTCATTCACACAAATGAACACATTCTCACAAACACTGTAAGGGTGAATCTCATGTTAAGAACATGCTCAGGTTATATTTCAACTCCAATCAAAAGAAATAATGTGACATTTTCATTACATCCTCTCCAATTCTCAACGCTGTATGCAAATACTCATTGTCATTACAGTAACATTACAAAGTATTTGTATACACATTTATATCATTAAAGCTGACTGAAAATATGTATTATATTCTCATATTGAGTAATGAGAATTAATGGGAAACATGTCCAGACAGATTACAGTGAAAAATAAAATCATTAAACTCAACCCCAAGATTATATGTGCTTAACTTCCATTAAAAATGAGTGTAAAAAAGAATAAAAATCAAAAAAAAAAAAAAAAAAAAAAAAGGCTTCATTTTCTTTACGCATAATTTACAATTATTTCTTTTAGTTTTTGGAGGCAAAATGTGATCTGAACATGTTTTCATGAGATTCACTTGCAAAATGATTTCTTTATGGATGCTGTACACTGAAGTGATGCAGTGATCCATAAACTGTAACTGTTCATGCCTTTCCATCATCAAATAAATACAGTTTTAGTAAAGTGCTTGAGAGGTTATGACACTTCACCCCGTGACCTCAGTAATTATAATATTTCCTAAGCACAAGAGCCCAGTGTATCCCGTACACAGCCGTGACACATGGTGAACTGATATGAAATCAGTCATGAATGCATTTCAGGTTAGAGCATTCAGCCAACACTTCCTGTTTGAAATGATTTTAGCGTTTCTAGTAGAAAGTAACATCAAATAATGAAACTGTGGAGTGAGAAAGACAGAAACCAAGAAAAGTGAGCATTTCAGTGAACAGGAGCGCAAACAGGCAAGAATTAAATCGGACTGTAAGAAGAATAAACCTGCAGGAGTAGAGGAACAGCTTAGAGGAGGTTAAGAGCCTCGTAACGTTTCATTCGAGCCAGCTGAGGTTCAGGCAGCGAGCGATGAAGGCGTACGTGTCTGCCACCTCCTGAATTACTTTACTGGTGGGTTTTCCTGCACCGTGGCCTGACTTTGTGTCCACATAGATAAAGAGAGGGTTTGACTGGCCGGGCCAGTGACCAATCACATTCTGCAGGGTGGCGATATACTTTAATGAGTGCAGCGGCACCACGCGGTCATCGTGGTCACCTGTCAACAACAGTACGGCGGGGTACTGAACACCGTCACCTTCTGGAACACGGATATTGTGAAGAGGAGAATACCTGCAGGATCAGAACATTGAATCAGGATCAGCTCTTTAAAACTATATTTTCCAAAATATGGAAGAAATCTTAACACTAAACCATGGCAAATTGTCCATGTTATCTCATTGAATGAAAATTAGTAATGTGGGTCTTTTTTAAAGTTAATTTTACATAAATGGTTATTTTTGTTTGGGGGGACTATATAAAAATATGTATTAAATTATTTATATAAATTTAAAACATTCCATAAATCCCCCCAAAACTGCACAAATGTAGTGTAAAAACATTAATAAAGTACGTAAAATTAGTAAATTACAATTTTAAAATTATATTATATATATATATATATATATATATATATATATATATATATATATAATTTTAAAATTACTATTTAAAAAAAAAAAATAATAAATATATATTTTTATTTATTTATTTATTTTTTTAAATAGTAATTTTATATATTATATATAATTTTATATTTTATATATATATATATATATATATATATATATATGTATAGACAACTAAACAAAACAACATGACAAATTGTTAATCGCTGCAGTCCGTTTTAAAAAATATTTAATTAGATATTTTTTTTATTGATTTTTTTAATCAGTTGAATGAATGATTCAATGACTCACTCATTAAGACATCACTTGTTTCATTACTGGATGAATCAGCATTTTTGAACGAATCTCTTGAATGAATGATTCAATGACAAATAAATTTTTTAACAGTCTACTGGTGTAACAATATATCTGATACAATCTTCATTTGAAGCGATAAAGGTGCTAAAGAGGATGTTTTGTTTTATACATTTTTGCAATATTTCTTGAAACTGTCTTTACTAACTGATAAAAGACTATTTATTAGGTGCACTGAAAGGAATAATATTAATATACATCATCTGTGCACGAGGTAGGGCCTTAAAAACATCAGCCAATCATTTATGCGATCATCGCGTAAATGATTGGCCCTCTGGCATGTCAATCACTGCCGTGACGTTCCTTGTGCGAGACGTGCAAGATGTGCGCAGCTGCGCGCTCCAGTAACTTTCCACACTCCACAGGCGCTGCATGCAATGTTATTGTCAGGAGACAGGAGTAACAACTGCAGATTATACTATAACAGAGTTACCTGCGTTGAGTCCAACATAATGAATCCACTTACACGACACAGCGAATGCCGGTGGTAAACACTCGTGTTCCAGTACTTGTGCACAAGTTTTAAGAGGCGTTCCCTCAAAATTAGCTGTGAAGGAGGGGGGTCGTTCTTACGCATGCGCTCATTTCAAAAACTCACTAACAGTCTTTGGTTTCTCAGTCGACAAAAAGATCCTCTTTAGCACCTTCAAGTTACTTTCAGAAGGTGATTTACTCTATTATGATCATTAATGTAGACATGAGTGTTTATATCCAAACTGTAAATTTAATTGACATGTATTTATATGTCTCAGATGTGTCACTGCCTCTGCTGCTTTTAAATACTGTAGAAGAATTAAATGTTTCTGTGCATCAATGGATTGAGTGAAAGTAAACTCACTTGATTAACCAATCAAATTGCTCTTTGATTTCAGAGCAGCCGAAATCAGTGGTCCATGCGTGTCCGATGGTGAACTTATGAAACTTTAACATGTCCATGACGCCGACCTGAGCCACAGCACAGCCGAACAGATCAGGCCTCTGATTCACACACGCCGCTGCAGGAGAGAGGAGTCACAACTCAGTACCAGGAGAATTCAAGCATGTGCGTCTGAGTGTGTGAGTTTGTGTGTGTGTGTGTGTGTGTGTGTGTGTGTGTGTGTGTCGTACCCACGAGCAGCCCCCCGTTGGAGCCTCCATTGATGGTGAGTTTGCTGGAGGAAGTGTAACCCTCCTTTATCAGATACTCAGCTGCACACTGAAAGTCAGTGAAACAGTTCTGCTTATTGGCCAGCATCCCCGCTGCACAAAGAGAAAAGAGACTTTTCATTCAAATGCAACAAAATGTTAAAGATCACCTGGCTGAGTTATAGTACACACTATTTCTACAAAAGTTTGGGGTCGATAGGTCTCTTCTGCTCACCAAGGCTGCTTTTATTTGCTCAAAAATACAGTAAAAACAGTAATATTGTGAAATATTATTACAATTTAATATATCTGTTTTCTGTTTGAATATATTTTAAAATGTAATTTATTCCTGTGATCAAAGCTGAATTTTCAGCATCATTACTCCAGTCTTCAGTGTCACATGATCCTTCAGAAATCATTCTAATAAGAAACATTTCTTATTATAAATGTTGAAAACAATTAATATTTTTGTGGAAACGGATATATTTGTATTAAAAATCTTTTGTAGCATTATAAATGTCACCATGTTTGATTAATTAAGTGCACCCTTGCTGATTATAACTAATAATTTCTTTCAAAATAAAAAAAAATCTGGTCACGCTTTAGATTAGGGTCCAATTTTCACTTTTGCCTCTATTAACTCCTAATTACTGCTTATTAATAGTTAGTAAGGTAGTTGTTAAGTTTAGGTATTTGGTAGGATTAAGGGATGTAGAATATGGTCATGCAGAATAAGGCATTAATATGTGCTTTATAAGTACTAATAAACAGCCAATATCCTAGTAATATGCAAGCTAATAAATAGTTAATAGTGAGAATTGGACCCTACCAAAGATCTTACTGACCCCAAACGTTTCAATGGTAGTGTACAATTATTTTAAATAGTAGGCAATATATAATGCATAGTGTGCAATTTTCCAGTTATCTATTCAGAACATATGCACAGATCAGTCCATGATTAACTGCAGCATTACAGTCACATGCCTTTATGCCACGTCTCTCCATATTCTCCACCTCCTCGGATGTTGGCCACAGCTAAAACTCCTCCCAGATGCCTGACGAATATCAGCCGTGAAACGCTGACAAATAAACGGTGAGAGACAGACGTTTATAGGAACAGGAGGGGGATGCATGTGTGAAGTGTGTGATTGGCTATATTTTTTTGTGTTTGGTTTGTATTGTACCTGTAGCTGGGTGTGATGGAAATATTGAAACCTCCGTATCCGTATAGGAAGGCAGGATGGGAACCATCCAGTTTGATTCCTTTCTTATGGACAATAAACATTGGGATTTGGGTGCCATCTTTACTGGGATAAAACACCTGTAAGAAACACACACAGACATAAAGCAAAGGTGATCAAACCACAGACAGACAGAGAGACAGATGAACAAGCGTGCTGCTGTACCTGAGTGGTCTGGTAGTCCGCAGGACTGAAGCCCTTCACCGTGACCTCTCTGAAGGTGTGTGGCTGCAGCGGCTCTTTAGTCAGATCACAATGATAGATGATCGCTGCAGGAAAGCACAGCACACGTCACTCAATACACACCTGTTACAACATTACCTGATTGTTATTAATGAGTTATTAAGGTTAGAAGCTTCTGAATCTTGACGGACCTGGAGACAAAAATGAGGTGAAGCTGTAAAAGATCTCGGAGTCTTTCTTCCTCCCAGTGAAGCCCACGATTGAGCCTACGTCCAGTGGAAACGTGCGTATCTCTTCCCCCGAAGACAGATGGAACATCTTCAAGACGTTCTTCACGTCATGGAGGAAACACACAAACAGGAAGCTGGAGTATGTACAGGTAGCAAACACTGAAAGAGAGAGATAAAGAGAAATTATGTTTTAATTATCATTATCGTCATAAACAACTGACAAAATAATATTTAAAATTAACATTTCATATAATTAATAAAAATTAATTAAAAATACATTTAATTTACACAATAATATATAAAAAAAAATAATAAATCATAATTTATACTAATATATATTATTATATAATATATATTTTTATATATATACTATATATATAAAAAATAAAAATAAAATACACAATCCCATAAAATAATATTGAATAATAAATTACTCTATATATAAATTATATATATTAATTAATAAAGATATTAATGGAAAAAAATTATATATATCTATATATATAAATTTAATTAAATTAAAAATAAATCTAAAAAATTAAAATAAAATACACATAATCACATAAAATAATATTGAATAATAAATTGCTCTATATATAAATTATATATATTAATTAATAAAGATATTAATGGAAAAAAAATTATATATATATTTAATATATATTTAATTTAATTAAAAATAAATCTAAAAATAAAAATAAAATACACATAATCACATAAAATAATATTGAATAATAAATTACTCTATATATAAATTATATTAATTAATAAAGATATTAATGGAAAAAAATTATATATATATATATATATATATATATATATATATCTATATATATATATATATATATGTGTGTGTGTGTGTGTGTGTGTGTGTATGTGTGCATTAGCAATACATTTCAATTCCATAATATGACAAAATATCTGTAACAGAATATTCAGTGAGAAAAAAAAAATACGACAGGACATTTTTTTCAATATTTTTGATTGGACTGTTAAAAGTGGGTTAGAAAAATTGTTTCAGAGGGAGAAAGTAAATACATTTCCAGAAAAACTTTCCAAAAATCCTGGAAAGTTTCAGGAAATTCTGGAAATTTTCTGCCCCTTTGCATCCCTAGTTATGCATGCAGATGAATTGGGCACAATAAGTCCTGTGACATTTATTAAGGTAGTAAATATAGTGAATTTCAAGTTTTGATTTCAAAAAACAGCATCTCCGCTCACCGATGACGTCTTTGTCATGTTGGGGAATGAGCTCTTTCCACTGGCTGACGGATGGTTGGGCGAAGTCGATATTGATGAGTCGATATTGAGGAGCGTCCAGGTTGGTTTTAAAAGTGAAAACGGTTCCTTCATTTGTGACGTATTCATACTCCGCATCAAAGTTATCGATCAGCTTCACCCATGGCAACAAACCTACCATCATTAAGAGAGGAATAAGACACTGGCAGAAGAAAAGAAGTATTTTTGTCTGAATAATAACGTTTCTGTGCATCTGTACCAGTGATTCCCTGCGGCACGTCGCTCAGGTCACAATACCACAGTCTGTTGACGGGGTCACAGCCCTCTCGGATGGACAACAGCACATAATGGCCGTCATCAGACACCTGAAAACACACAGGCATACATTATTCACCTCAAACACGATCAGAAATGAAGTACTGCCTTTGTGTGTTTGTTACCTCAGCACCGCTCATCCATTTTGGCTGATCGGGAAATTCGGCACACAGGACGTCCTGAGACTGAGGGGTTCCCAACACGTGATAGTACAACTTCTGGTGCAGGTTAGTGGACGTCTCAGTCCCTGAGAAACAGACAGACAAAGTTTGATTAAGTGTTTAGTTCACCCAAAAATTAAAATTCTTTCATTACTTACGGGTTTAAAGCGACATGAGGTTGAGTAAGACCTTCGTTCATCTTTGGAACCCAAATTGACCCTTCGCCGGGAGTTTGACTGACAAGTGATCTAACCAATCGCCATTTTGTCCGACAAAGCAGTCAGGAGTAAGAAGATTAACCTCGGTGGACTTGATGTTTGAAGATGGTGTGTATTTACATCTTTCCACATTTGAAACAACATTTCTTCTCATGTTCATTCATGTTTATTTGATGCTATAAATGTAGGAAGAGATGATCAGTTCACGAGCTGTTTGATCTGAGGCACTACAGCGATCTGTCACGACACATTAAAGAGCCACAAAATGTTTTTTATTGTTCGAATTTCTTAAAAAAAACTACACAGTTTGAAAGCTGGGACTTTGTTTAATATCATAAGTATCCTGCTTTGTCTTGTCTGTCGATGTGTTGTCAGTGTCCTCTTTGCTCCGTGATGTATTTTTCACTCTGTGTGTCGTGACAGCGGCATGGCTTGTCGGTCAAAGCAACTGTAACTAAGGAGGGCAGGTCTTTGCGAAGGGTCAACTAAGATATTTTTGATGAAATCTGGGAGCTTTCTGTCCCTCCATTGACAGCCTACACAACTACCACTTTCAAGCCCCAGAAAGTTAGGAAAGACATCATTAAAGAAGTAATCCATGTGACTCCAGTGGCTTAACCTCAATATTATGAAGTGACGCGAGTGCTTTGTTTGCGCAATAAAACACAATTTATCAATTTCTTTACAAAATAATAATCACAATGATTACTTTAAAAGGTGCGGTATGTAGGAATGACACCCAGTGGTCGAAATGGGTACTGCAGTCCAAATTCAAAATATTGTTCACCCCCTCCTTCAAAGATGCGGGTTGCCAGCTTGAGGATGCGCAACAAGAGGAAACGCAATTGACAATGAAAGCTGAGGAGACTTACACACTGTAAGTTGATTTATCTGTGTTTTAATATGCTGTTGTTCATAGAGATATTTAGATGGATTCAGAGGCTTTTTAGGTCAGGTAGAATCTGCGATTCTCTCACCCAGTTTGTTTGCTGGTTTCCATGGCTGCAATACGTGGCGTTTTCCGCCAACTGGCAACCTGTGATGTCAAAATACTATTGGATAAACTGGCAGCAGACGGTTTCGCACAGACCAAAACAAAGACAGACATTCCGACACGGAACACACATTTCAAAGTAGAATGTCTGGCTGTAGCATTGTTTTTCTGAGAAACAAGTAGGTGAACTTAGCATGTTTCCTAAATATCTGCAAACATATTAGGGTATTTTAATGCTTTATTAAAGTGAAAATCTTACATAGAGCCCCTTTAATGATGTCTTTACTACCTTTCTGGGGCTTGAAAGTGGTAGTTGCGTAGACTGTCAATGGAGGGACAGAAAGCTCTCAGATTTCATTTAAAAAAAATTTAATTTGTGTTCTGAAGATGAACGAAAGTACTAAAATGACTAAAACTAAAATAAAAATAAGTGCAAGCTAAATGACAAAAGCACAAAATTACAAAAACTTGAACTAAAATTAAAATAAAAACTAAAATATAAAAATAAATGCTAATGCAAAATAATAATAAATACTAATTTAGTATATAATAATACTAAAATAGCATGTCTCTTACACCTGCATGTATGAATTTGTGCATCACGCGTGTTTGTGTGTCTTTACCGTCACTCTTGCCCTCCTGCTCGGGGTAAGAGTTGTAGAAGAGTCCCTTTCCATCGTGAGTCCAGGACATGCAAGTGAATTTGACCCTCTCCAGTTGATCCTCCAGAAGTACCGCGCCGTCCACACGCAAAAACCGGATCTCGACCCAGTCCGATCCACTCGCGCTGGTACCGTACGCCAGGTACTCGCCATCTTCGGAGAATGCGTAACCTGCCAATAAGCTGCAGGCGTTAGCTGACATCCACACACTGCAGAAACAGACGTCACATGCTTCATGAAACAAACACAGGCACATCCAGCACCTCGTAAAGCGACCGTCCCGTCCTCGGAGAAGGTGTTTGGGTCCAGAAACACGCTGGGTTCTGCATCAAGGTTCTCCTGCATGTACAAAACACTCTGGTTCTGCAGACCCGTGTTGTAAAAGTGAAAATACCTAAAGGACGAGGGGGGGAAAAAAGGTTTGTTAGTGCTTCCAAAAACACACATAAAAGTTTGAATCAGTAAGATGTGTTAATGTTTTTGAAAAGTCTCTTCTGCTCACCAGGTCAGCATTTATTTGATCAAAAATACAGTAAAATCAGCAATATTGTGAAATATTATTACAATAAAAAAAACTGTTTGAATATATAATAAAATGTAATTTATTCCTGTGATCAAAGCTGAATTTTCAGCATCATTACTCCGGTCTTCAGAGTCACATGATCCTTCAGAAATCATTCTAATATGTCAATTTTCTGCTCAACACCTCACCTGTTCCCGCGTTTGAAGGGGCAGCTGTATTTGGGGTAGTCGTAGAGTTCAGTCATGCGATCCTTAAAGACGTCTCTGACCTCACACTGCTCCAGGAACGGCAGGGTCAGCTGATTCTGAGCGTTCACAAAGGCCTGGCAGATGCATAAAGCGACATACATTAAGAGTCACATCTCAGAGTCATACGTCAGATGTTCATGAGGAGAGTGGACAGGTGTTGTGTGGAGATCACCTGTGTTTTTTCACTGTCGGGATCCTCCAGCCAGATGTACGGGTCAGGAATTTTACAGCCATGATAGTCGTCCACCTGACAACACACATGCATCACATGAGCAGTGAGGTCACCATGGCAACATGGTCACAAGATATCTTCAAGTAAACAACCAGGACCCCAATTCATTCATTCTCACCTTTAATCAGTCTCTCATAAGTTCATTTACTCAATCATCCTTCTATTTTCCTTCATTCACGGATGTGTTTATAATCCCAGCCATTCATTCTTGTATTAATTTATTCACCCATCTATTATCAATCCTGTATTTTATCTATCTTTACATATATTACTATCGGGGTTGGGGAGTAACGAAATACATGTATCTTAGTTACGTATTAAAAATACAAAATTTGATTAACTGTATTTCATTACAGTTATATTTTAAATGGGTAGTAATCAAATTACAGTTACATCTGAAAAGTATTTTAGATTCCTTTGAATTTTAATGTCATTTAAACTTTGGCAGGCAATTAATGTAAACAGCAAATGGTGATTCTCCAACTCTGACAGTCTGCAAATGCATCCTAAGCTATAGTTCTGCTTAAAAGTTTCTTACCCCTTTCTCACAATTGTGAGAAATAAGTCAGAATTGCAAGTTTTTAATCACAATTCTGACTTTTTTTTTTCTCAAAATTGTGAGATAAACTCACAATTGCAAGTTATAAAGTCAGAATTGCGTGATTAAAAACTTGAAATTCTGACTTATTTCTCACAATTACAATTTTAAGTATACAAATACTGTATGGCTTTTACAACACCCCTATAAATAAATAAATTAAACAAACATGCAAAACCCATTTCCGCCACATAAGAAAAAATGTTTTTGTGTCTGTGAAGTTTCAGCTTAAAATACCCCATAGATTTTTTTAATAAATTTTTTTAACTGCCTATTTTGGGGCATCATTAACTATGCACCGATTCAGGCTGCTTCCCCTTTAAATCTTGCGCTCCCTGCCCCCGAGCTCTCGACTATAATGCAGTGCATAAAGTTCACACAGCTAATATAACCACAGCTAATTTTATCTCACAATTCTGACTTTTTTCTCAAAATTCTCAATTGTCTCAATATTGTGAGTTTATATCTCATAATTGTGATTTTGCAACTTTATATCACATAATTCTGAGAAAAAAGTCAGAATTGTGAGATAAAAACTTGCAAATGCCTTGTTTTTATGTTACATATTTATTAGTATTCCAAAGTATTTAGATTAAGTTACAAAACTTGGGTAATCTAACAAAATACGTTACAAATTACTTTTTAAAGCATGTATTTCGTAATCTGTAGTGAAATACATTTTAAAAGTAACCTACCCAGCCGTGATTACTAACTAATCTATTACATATATGAATATTGATCTATCCTTCATCCATTATTCATTAAAGCAATTATTAACATTAAACTTTATTATTCCATTAATGTATAGTCTCTCATGCTTTGATTTGTTATTTCAGTCATCAATTCATATATTTATCATTTATTTATTTATTTATGTATCCATTCATTCTTTTATCCCTCTGTTCTCATTCATTCATCCTTCCATCTATTCATTGATGTACTTTCTCTCTGTTATTCACTCACTCACCACTGATTCGTCTCTATACGCGTTTGGATACTGGAAAGCCATTATTCAGTGATCTTCAGAGCTGATGAACAGATGAAATAATGATATGATGAAATAAACAGAGACGAGTGTCGGGGAGTTCAGTGTGTTTGAGAGCCGCAGCACAATGTCCGGAATCAACAGGAAAAGAATCCGTACAAAGACAACGCGTCGAGGGAAAGAGCGCTGAAATCACCACAGCGGCCTCTGCTGGTGGAGTCAGAAATGCGCCGGAGCCATAATGACTCTTGATGAAGGTTCTGCTAACAAATGTACTTATGAGTCATGTTTATTTTGTTCAGCGTATTCTGGAGCATCAGTGAATGTTTGAAGCTTTTTTACTAGTTGTGTTTGAGTCCCTCAGTTGTCCTCAGTGTGATAAAATGGATCTCAAAATCATATAGTAACTGCTGGAAAGGGTTCAAATATGCAAATAATGCTGGAAAACTGAAAAGTCTGTAGGACCTGGAGGATTTTTCTGAAGAACAGAGCTCAGAACAAACAAGATACTCATGAACAACCATCACAAAACATAAAAACAGTCGTAGATCATCCAGGTAACCACACACAGTATTAAGAATCAGTGGTTCACAAACTTTTAATAAATTCAGCTTCTTCTTCTTCTTCTTCTTCTTCTTCTTCTTCTTCTTTTTTTTTCATTTGGACTATGTAAACATCTTTTATGTAAAATATCTTACTCAGGACAGTACTAAATAAAAAAAACAAAAAAAAAAAACATGCATTTTGTATAATCTCTCTTATTTTGTTAAAATGACTCACATTTTCACAGATTCTGCAAGTGATTCACATACTTGCAACTGCAGCTGTATATTACGTTCTGTCTATCACATGACGCAATCGAAATTATTTGGAAGACTTGAAATAACCCACATGAACCATATAGGCTTCTTTTATGGTACAGTATGTACTTTTTGAAGTTGACCAACTCCTCATCCTTCTCATGAGGGTGAGTAAATGACAGAAGATTTTAAATGACAGAACATTTTTATTATTATTTGGAGTAAATATTTTTTTCATTATGCTTTTGCAAAGCCCTTCTCTGCCACATAAGAAAAAAAAACTGAGATGTGACACACTAAGTCATAATTATGAGATTAAAAAGTCAAAATGATGACATGCTAATTCATAAATGACAAAGCTGAAATTAAGTCAGACTTATGAATAAGTAATAATAATTTTTTGCGCCTTTAATGAACAGAACCAAATAAACATCAGTTTTGAACATATTGTATTTTTTTTATATTTTTAGCTAGAAGGCCATAAAGAAGTAAGTAACAGTAGTTGAGATGTGACAAAGGCATGTATAACAGTTTCAGCATCCTGCTGACTAATACAAGAGAAATTACGTAGGTGGAAAAAAGCTGTTTTTACCACTTTACCAAATTGGTCATTAAATGAAAGAGTGGAATCGATGAGAACACCAATATTTCGAACTGTCGTAGAGGGCATTATCAAGTCACCATCCAAATCAATCAGTTGACTGGATAGTTTAGATACAACAGATTTAGAGCCGTCAGTAGAATTTAAAGGTGCCCTAGAATCAAAAATTGAATTTATCTTGGCATAGTTAAATAACAAGAGTTCAGTACATGGAAAAGACATACAGTGAGTCTCAAACTCCATTGTTTCCTCCTTCTTATGTAAATCTCATTTGTTTAAAAGACCTCCGAAGAACAGGCAAATCTCAACATAACACCGACTGTTACGTAACAGTCGGGCTCATTAATATATACGCCCCCAATATTTGCATATGCCAGCTCATGTTCAAGGGCAGCCAGTATTTACGTCTGGATATGTGCACAGCTGAATCATCAGAGGTAAGCAAGCAAGAACAATAGAGAAAATGACAGATGGAGCAATAATAACTGACATGATCCATGATATCATGATATTTTTAGTGATATTTGTAGATTGTCTTTCTAAATGTTTTGTTAGCATGTTGCTAATGTACTGTTAAATGTGGTTAAAGTTACCATCGTTTCTTACTGTATTCATGGAGACAAGAGCCGTCGCTATTTTCATTATTAAACACTTGCCGTCTGTATAATTCATAAACACAACTTCATTCTTTATAAATCTCTCCAACAGTGTGTAATGTTAGCTTTAGCCACAGAGCACTATCAAACTCATTCAGAATCAAATGTAAACATCCAAATAAATACTATACTCACATGATCCGACGCATACATGCAGTATGGTGTAGGGTTATGAGGGTTATATTAGCTGTGTGATCTTTGTTTATGCACTGCATTATAGTCGAGAGCTCGGGGGCAGGGAGCGAGAAATTTAAAGGGGCGGCGCACTGAATCGGTGCATAGTTAATGATGCCCCAAAATAGGCAGTAAAAAAATCTATGGGGTATTTTCAGCTAAAACTTCACAGACACAAAAAAAAAAAATTCTTATGTTGCGGAAATGGGTTTTGCACGTTTGTTAATTTATTTATTTATGGGTGTTGTAAAAGCCATACAGTATTCGTATACTTAAAATGGTTTGTTCTGTATGTTTTGCAACACAGAAATTAAACCGAACATGTACGAATAATATAAGCCTACTTACAAAATGTTAATTCTGTTTTAAAACAGTTTTTGTTTCATTTGTAAGTATCAGCTAGATTAATAAATGAGGTGTTGGTGGTCATTATTCAGCACTGAGTATGATAACTGTATGAATAATATGAACAGATATCAAAACTATGACATGTCTGAGATGTCATATAGAGACCTTGTGAGTTTCTGTAAAAATGCACACTCAAAAAGGAAAAGAGAGAAACAGACTCAAAGGGGTGGAGGCAGACATCAGGGTGGAGTTTGTCAAGTGATGTCTGAATGAAAACGAAGGTATCTACACATTCAAGAGAGAGAAACAGAGATAGAGAGCTTGTCTGCAACCTCCTCCTACAGACAGCTGGAGAGAAACTCACACTGACTCAACTCAAACCATCAAAGTAAGTGTGCATTTTACTCTAACTGAACATGCAGATGGTTTGTAGTAGGGTATTGTGTGAGAAGCGTATGAATCAGCTGAAGATCAGTCTGAAGGAAACCTCTTCAGGTCAGATGTGTTGTGGTCACAGCGCTGTGTGAGAGCGAGAACTCTGCTCTTTTATTAAGTTTCATTCTTACTGGTTTGTTCATCTGAGCTCCCACATCAAACTGACAGGACTTGGACCTGTCAAACGTGTGCTTTTGATCAGATCGGAATAAAAAAGATCAGTAAAATGTTTGCATTCCTTATATAGGACAATTGTATTGCTCAGTTGGTTCTCATTCATAGCTCCAGAGACTTATGTTTTATATAATTAATATAATGTTATCTCAAATGCTTCTTTAAATATAGATGCAAATGAGACATTTGACATAGTGTACAGTAAAATTATAGAGCTATAAAATGAATGTGGAGAGCAGCTGAATGTTGTTTTGCTTTTGATTGCAAATTATTATTGAGATATTACTGGAAAATGTCCATTTGAGCTCCATTTTCCCCACTTAACAGGGAACATTATCAGAACATTCTGGCAAGGTTCTCACAAAGTTATGAACTTTAGTCCTTCCAGTAACTTTAATAACGTTTATTCAGAGTTAACTGGGATATTCTTGAAATGTTTGCACAGAAACATTATTTTTACATCGTTCATGGAACGTTTTTTCTGAAATGTTTTGGACGGGTTTTTTTAAATGTTAATACTTGTTTCAGAGAACATTCAAAAGTAATGTTCTCATAATGTTTGCAAAATTATCAGATTGAATGTTCCCTTAATGTTTGTGTAACAAAGAAAAAAACTGGACTCTTTGAATGTTCAGGGAACATTCGGAGATAAAATTTCATAGCTTAACAGGAACTTTAGCAAAACATTCCTATGATATATTTTATTAGCTGGGTCATTTGTGTTCTGTCTTTCCAATTGCTCATTTTCTTAAGTAAAAGATTCAATGTTCAGTCACATTCAGTTAACTAATGGAAATGTTGGTTAGTAATTTACCGGAAAGTTAGCAATCACTTACACTTAGTTCTGTTTATATCATCATGATTTCCAAATGAAGACAGATGAGTGAATTCAATAACTATTTATAATCTTTTTTTCTTTTTTTGCATAAACTTCTATTTTAAATCATGAATGTGATTTTTGCCAGTAGCAAGCATCCTAGTGTTTGCATGAGAAATACTGAAAAATCTGTCTATCTGTCATACACAGGTGTAATCTTAACTCGGATTTGTTATGCCATCTAAAACACTCACCACCACAGCAAACAAGCGCATCACTGTACAAACTGAGAAGAGCGTGGATGTGACACACACCCGTCATGTTAAAGATCAATGTGAGATGGAAACCAGAACCCAGACATCACTACCCAGATACCTCAGATTTACACATCGCAATCAGGTACACACATACATACCTGTACAGTGACTACAAAAATATATTTGGATGCTGTTACTTGAAATAAAATGTTAACTAAAAATATATGTAATATAGCTGCATGCATCAATTAAGGGGGCCAAGCACAAAAAAAGGCATGATGAGTTATGCGAGCATGGCTGGGAGCATCAGACCAACTGCAACAATGAGTAATTAAAGACATTTTATATGATTTTAGTCAAAATGGTTGAAAAATCAAAAGTTAAGTCACATGTAATATGATTTAATTGCGTATACTATTTAACCAATAGGTGGCGCTGTTACCAAATTGAGGTGGTGTGGTCAGTGTGAGGTAACAATGACACGTACAAAGTTTGGAGTCAAAAAGCATTGCAGAGTTACAGCCTCAGATCAGCTTGGCACCATGCCATCAAATTTGTTGATGCGTTATTAGAAAATGGTTTGGTCTATCGAAGATCTTTTAATAACTTTTTGCTGGTATAGGCTGAAGATGATCTGAGGCGAGTTTGGTGAAAACTGGACCACTGGTCTAGGAGGAGTTTGAAAAAGTAGGTTTTCAAAGAAATTCAAAATGGCAGACAGCAGTTTCGACCAAATATGGAATAATTGGCATCATTGTTCTCAGTATGACTCAAGGAATCTAATAACGTCAGTTTTATTAAAACAGGTAAAATTAATCAAAAGCTATTAGCATTTTTGGAAATTTCATTATAATTTCTGACCACATGGTGGCGCTGTCTTGAAACTTTTTGAGTACCTTCAGGGCATTAATCAGATGACACATACTGGTTTTCATAATGAAATGCTCTTTCGTTCATAAAATACAGATGGGGGGGGGGGGGGGGGGGGGGTTGGGGGGCACAAACCATTAGAAGTTATAAGCAAAAATTAAGCATTCATTTCTTTTGACCTGTAGGTGGTGCTGTGCCGAAACTCTGCAAGTAGCCTCACGTCATGCTTTTGATGACATGTACCAAGTTTGGTCTTATTACGGGAAGTCATTGCGGAGATACAGCTTCATGTCCATTTTGGCATGCTTTTGTTCAAATACGTTTGCGCATTATTGGAGAATGGTTTGGTTTTCTGAAAATCATTTTTTTTGCCATCGCATCACAGACTGAAGACAATTTTGGTGAAAATGTTCACAACCAAAAAATTATGTCATAGGGTGCAGTCGAATCATCTTGAGGAATCAGAGGAGAAAAAAATGTAGTTTCTAGCCCAACAATTTCTGAAGTTATTAGCATAAGCATGAGTGCAAATCTGGACAGTTGGTGGCGCATGTGATGCATGTGTACAAGTGGATGACTGGCGAGTTACAGAATCTAAAATTGCTCTGGTTACTGTTCAGACTGTCCTCAATCTGTGTGCCAGATTTCATAATTTTCCCACAAACGTTTCTATTGGCTGTCTAGACTTCCAGAGCAAAAGAAGAAGAAGAAGAAAACTAATGGATATATTAGATGACTTTGCAACTTCAGTGCTTGGCCCCTAAAAATAAAAAAACTAATCCCCATCTAATTGGCAACATTTCTCATTTTCATTTAGATTAACTTGATGTACTAAAATAACTAAAACTAAAAAAAAAAAAAAATTCATAGTCATTTTAAAAAAACTATAAAAATGGCAAAAAAAACCCTTTAAACTTAAAAGAGAAAATATTTTTTAAAAAAAATCAAAATATGAATTAAAAACATCTCAATGATACTAAAATAGCTGTTATGTCATTGCATTAGGTACAAAATATTAAATAAGTATTAATTAATTGTAAAGAAAGATACCACAAGCACACTTTTCAAGTAAAACAGTAAAATGTGATAATGTGATGAACTACTCTGCTAGAGAACTGACTTTATACATCCACAAAAATCACTTAAACATGAATTTCACATTTAAATGCTCTTGCACAAATATGCTCCATTTTTCAAAGTGTTCACAAAGCAACAGTTTTTACAAGTAAAGAGGCACTTTACTGGATTAACTGAGACAGAGCTTTCTGAGTCATCATCTATAGTCCGGGGTTAATTTATCACCGCACACATTGGTTTTGCTGCAAATAGTTTTTTTGTGTAATGCTTTCTGATTTTCTTCTATTGTGCTGTTAGAAGGAGCTGGGTGTTTTCACCACAGAACTCATTCCTGTAGGGACCCGGTTTGGCCCGCTGCAGGGAGAACCTCTGCACCGTGATGATATATCTGCAAACATCAACCGGAAACACATCTGGATGGTATGTCAACAGATGTGCACGCAAGAAAGATAAGAAACGTGTGTGTGTGTGTGTGTGTGTGTATAAGTGTGTGTGTGAGATCAAAAACCATTTTGAGTCATTGAGGTTCATATTTACCAGTCATGTTTCAGGGGGTGTGTGCTCATGTTGGGTTTCTCTGACGCACTCCTTCTCGCTTACATGTGCCAGTAAAGCTATACACTCCTATCTCACACACTGACTCAGCAAGGAAGTGGCTGACAGGAGCGCGCGCACACACACACACACACACACCGAGAACAAGGTTTCCAGAAAACCTTAATAGCTCACTCTGCTGCATTTGCAGCACCATTCAATTTCACACTTCAGAAATTAAGTCAATATTTTTGAAGCATAAGTTCGTTTGCTCAGGGTTGAATGGGGTAAATGTCAAATTGTCCAAATTTCTTGTAAAATATATTTTGATTTTATTTTATTGGTAATATACAATGCATAATAAACACTACTGTTTAAAAGTTTGGAGTCAGTAGGACAGTTTTTTTAAGAAATTAATACTTTTATTCAGAAAGGATGCACTAAATTGATCAAAAGGGACAGTAAAAACATTCATTATATTGCACAAGAATTCTATATAAAATAAAAGCTGTTCGTGTAAACTTTCTATTCATCAAAGAATCCAGAAAAAAATGTTGTTTCCACAAAAATATGAAGCTGCACAACTGTTTTCAACATTGATAATAATCAGAAATGTTTCTTGAGCATCATTATATTAGAATGATTTGAAGATTACATGTAAATTAAATAGTATTTGACATAAAATAATTAAATTCAGTACCAAACAAATACAACCTTATGAATGTCTAGAGGGCTAAATATTTCTCTAAATGAATTTGTTCTCTCTTTATGACTGAATCGCATGCAAAGTAAGTTCATAAATGAGCAATCCCAATCTCTTAAGTTCGATATTAGACAGAATGAACTAAACTGAAAAAAGAAAGAGAGAAAGAGAAAGACAGACAGAGAGAGAGAAACAGGTGTCGTAAGGTCAAACAGACGGGCTGTACCAGCAGCTAAAAGCGTGAATCAACATCTAAACCACAACCTCTCACTTTCACACAGATCGCTCGCACAAATGATGTGCACTTTAAATCTGAGAGCAAAAGTCTAATGTCACGCGGTTTCATTTCCTAAACCCATCTGAATGCTTAATAATGATGTTTGCTAAGCATAGCTATTACTATCGCTCAACACTGGTGGGTGGTGAAAGATGAAAAAATCACATTGAACAGGATCATTTCATACTTTAATGCATAATTTTTAATCTTCTGTTAAAATGTCAACGCTTTTTTTCCTTGCTAAGATCTTCTCGGAGGGGCAATTACATCACTTCCTGTCTTGTGAGGACGAGAGCGACAGCGGTTGGATGTGCTTTGTAAATTCTGCCCCATCTCCTTGGCAACAGAATCTTGCAGGATTCCAAATTGGGATGCAGGTTTATTTCTATGCAATGAAGGATCTAATGCCGGGGGAGGAGCTACTGGTGGGGCGGAGCCTAGAATACAAGCGGCCAATGAGAACCTTTCTGAAGCAGCCACCTCCCCCACACCGTGAGTGACAGCCACAATCAATTTCTTGCTATTCTGATTGTCAAGAGTACTATACAAATACACTGAATAAATGTACTTTATTTTATTTGCAGTATATTGTGCGGTTTAATGGGATTACAGCTTTAAATTGAACATCATTGACTATATTTTTCACATTTAATTTCACCATGTGATGGCTGTTTATTTGTCACAGTGGTTCTTTTATTAGGGGCCAAGCACCGAAGGCACGTAGGCACCAATTGTAATCATTGGCGTTCTTATTATTCTTCCGTTTCCACTCTGGAAGTCTATGGCAGCCCATAGAACCGCTTGCAGGAAAGTTTTGAAATTTGGCACACTGATAGAGGTCAGTCCCAACATTAACCACACCGATTTTGGACTCTCTAACTCAATCTCCCTAGCACCACCACCTGTCCAAAGTTTCACTCAAGTTTATGCTAATAACTTTTGTACCATATGGGCCAGAAACCAAATATTCGATTGCACCCATGACGTCATTTTCCGTCATGAAAAATTTCCTGCCATTTTGAATTTTCCACTCTTCCTAGTCCGTTGCTTCGATTTCCACAAAAATTGAACCAGATCATCTTCAGACCATGCCGACACAAAGTAATGGAATTCAAGTTTTCAAAAAACACGCAAAGAAATTTTACATAGCACTTACGAAAATAGACATAAGGCTGTATCTCTGCAACGCTTTATCATATTCAGACCAAACTTGGTAAAAGTCATTACAAGCATGACTTGAGGCAACTTGCAGCGTTTCAGCGCAGTGCCACCTACTGGTCCGGAGATACAAAGAATGGCTATTTTTACTTATAACTTCTGAATGGTTTGTCCAAAAATCATAAAAAAATTATCATATGTTCTCGTTAGATTTGGGGCATCGTGCCGAGTTGGAAGATAAACAATTTCCCCATATCGGCCATTTTGAATTTTGTGCTAAAATGCTGTATTTTATGAATGCATTAGTATCGTTACGAAACTTGGTATGGGTCATTATCACGATGCCTTGAAGGAGCTTGAGAAGTTTTGGACCAGCGCCACCAAGTGGTGAAAAAATATTTTTATGCTTATAACTTTGGATGTGGTTGAACTTATTTTCAAGGGAGTTGTATCCTTAGACTCCAGAATCTTTGCTGAGTCCAACGATATCAAAGAAGCTAGGTTTCGACTTATGGTTTGTGCAACGTGGTGATTTAGCACTTAAAAAACTTTTGCAAATATCTTCGAAACCATTAGTCCGATTAAGACGAAACCAATGTAGGAAACACAGAAGCATATTTTAACTAAATGCTAATACTCAAATGTCAAAATTTTTATAGGAAGTGGCAAAAAAATCAAAACAAAGCCTGGGTCATTTTTTATGTTCTCATTCCTTTAAATGTCTATAACTTCAAAACAAAATGAGATATTTTCACCAAATTTGGCACAAACATGCATGGGCTCACTCTGAGGACACATAAAAAATGTGGTGGGATTGTGCCACATGGTGGCGCTATAATTGAGCAAAATATGAAATTGCCATTAACTACAATACAGTATCATGATAAAAAAGTGCTATATTTTATGAATGCATTGGTGTACTATTACGAAACTCAGTATGTGCTATGGGCACCATGCTCTGAAGGTACTCAAAAGGTTTCGAGACAGTGCCACCTTGTGGTCAAAAGTAGCATTTTTTTAAAAATGCAAACAGCTTTATATAAATGTGGCCTATTGTAATGAGACTGGTCTTAATAGACTTGGTCCAATTTTCTCCAAAATTTAATTGTATCATCTTCAGACCATGCCGACAAAAAATTACGCATTTCGTGTTGATAGATGAAACCGTTTTCGTATACCACAGCAATGAATTAGAGGCTTGAAGCCAAAATGTCTCTTGAGGCTGTAACTCTGCAATACTTTGACATATTGACAACAAACTTTGCGAGTGTCATTGTCACCTCACTCTAAATTAATTTAGTCACAGCGCCACCTATTGGTCGAAAGTGATAAACCAGGAAATCTTTATTATTGACTGTATTTATGGTTTTTCAGCTTTTTTTGATCTAAATGATCTTAATAGGTCTTTAATTGCTCACTGTTGCAGATGGTCTGATGCTCTCAGCCATGTTAGTATGACTCGTTGTGCCTTCTTTGTGCTTGGCCCCATAATTGCTGCTTGCAACTATATCTTTGAACAGATTTAAACTTTCTTGTTAAATAAAAAGACTTACTTTCATGTTAATCATTCACTCAAATGTTTTTGTTTCATTTCCTGCTTTAGCTAATTCTCAAGATAAAGATCAGGTGAGGAGTAGAAAGAGAGGTTATACCGTCACTGAGATCCTGGATCTGAACCCCGGAACTGATCATCACACTGTAACTCCACTTAGCACCATCACACAATCTAAATATGGAGAAAAAGTGACCAGAGACCTGCAGAATCCAAAATTACCTCCATCTTTGATGACTAATAGCTTCTCTGACATTCCTTTAAACGTAGGAGGACATGTATACACCCCTGCTATCCCACAATCCTTTATGCCAAGGTATATATGGCCTATTTTTCAGTACGTGCCTTCACATCAGCCAATAAGATTTGGCCGAACAGCAGCACACATGTCCTATAATATTCCCCTTCCACCATTCCACATGTATCCATCTCTTTTGAGTCAAACATCCAAAGAGAATCACATTTCATTTGTGCTGACCAATAAAGACGACTTCAAAACTGATGTGAGAGACTCTACAATAAAAGAGACAAAACCTAAAGACTTAACAAAGATGTCACATAACCCACCGCCAACCCTCAGCAATGTAACTGATCCCTCTCCTGCTGAAGTATCCAGCGCTGATGACATCACAGCCAATAGAGACTCACCTGAGATGGGCGTGGCTTTCCCAGGTGGCTCCTCCTCTGAGACTCAGGGTGCCCAGAAGAAACAGACTGTAGGTTACAAGGCTTTACCGTATCCATTGCAGAGACAGAATGGAAAGATCCAGTATGAATGTAACGTGTGCGGGAAGAAATTCAGTCAACTGTCAAACCTGAAGGTACATTAATTATTTTCTTTTATGAATTGCTACAGTGTCAGTGGTTCAATGAAAGATGTCAGAGATGATGATATATAAGGCATTTTATAATTTTTTTTACATTTTTAGATATTTTTAAAATCAAGACCTAATGAAACTATATATATTATGATGCTCCTAATAGTGATGATGATGATGGAAAAAATATGAGATGGTAAGAAAAATGATGTGTCAATGCTTTTGTCTATGTTTTTTTGTGTTCCCCTAAGAAACTTTGCTTTCACTCGCAAAACTTTTGAGAGTGGAATCAAACGCATTGAAATTTATTTTTTCCTCACATTTCATATTTATATATATATATATATATATATATATAGTCAGGTATGGAAGGACGAGGACTCAAATGCAGGGAAGAGGGCTTTTATTTATAATAAAAAATAAAACAAAAACACAACCCCGTGGGGGAAAACTGACTTTGACTTTTTGACTTTGACTTGACTTGACAAAAGGAAACACCAGGAAAAATATGACAACGAACCAGCACAGGACTGCAAACACAAGGAGAATAAATAGGAGTGCAAACAAGGAAGGTAACAAGGGAGGACAGGTGGGGCAAATCAACCAATAATGAGGTAACAAGGTGGGCGGGGTCAAGACAATAGACGTGAGAGCACATGGCACAAAGAAACACATGACAAGCCATGTGCTCACACCAAAACAAAACAAAGACACAAGCACATGGCCAATGAAGACAAATCACAAGCCATGTGCTTACACAAGACGAGACATGAACACGTGACTATGAAAACTCATAAGCCACGTGTTCACACAAAACAAGACAACATGAGAGCACGCAGCCCGTGAAACACCGACTGCGTGCTGCACAAGACAACACCACAACATGAAAGCACGCGGCAGGTGGAAATCACCGCGTGCTACACAAAACATGAGACAAGAGCGCACGGCAAGTGAACATACACACAAACCGTGCGCTCACAGTAAAGACAGGACTGGGAGCGCGGGTGTCCGAATCCCGACACGAAACCGAAACCAAACTAGACACGAGTGCCGGGATCCGAACGCCACGCCCCCAACATGAAACAAGGCACGCAGACAAGAGAGCGCACAGCCCCGAGAACCCTCGAGACCGTACGCTCACACAAAAACCCGACAAGAACGGGAGTGTCAGAGCTCTGTCACAAAACCAAGAAATAAACAAGACTGAAGTGACAGAACCCTGACATATATACATTTTTTTTTTTTTTGGGGGGGTATTTTGGATTTTTTGAAAAACCTAATTTTGTGAACTAGTGCTACGTTTTTTACTAGTGTCTACGTTTTTGCCCAATCGGAACCAAACCAGTGCAGCGAGATTCTCCGGACTCTGATTGTCAATAATTATCAAAGAAATTTCGATAACCCTAATGTTCCCCAAGGGCCACCAAAACTTCGAAGTATGTGGAGCCACTTTTACTAAAATGGCTATAATTTGTGAATGGAATGAGATATTTTCACCTGTGTTCGCGTGAAAAAGGACGCGGCGACTGGCCACTTGGTGGCGCTATAAAAGCTCAAAAAAAACATGAAAACGGCTATAACTACTTCACCGTTAGTCCGATCGACTTGAAAACTGGCATGCAGTGTCTTTCTCTGAAGTGCCATGATTGTTTATAAGGACGTTGGCCCTTTCCCAAATGGCACACTTCACGCACACTTTTGGTCTTGTGGACTTACAATGGCTGCTTAAGTCTAAGAGACCATAGGGTGTCCCATTTTAGCTTTCAGAAGGGTGCTCGCAAGCGCCCCCCTTTGTGGCCGCTATGCGCCCTCGATGAGCACTTCTGCTGAGCCCGTAAGTCTGCAAGCTTAACTGGCAGTCAAAGCGGCATTACGTAACAAAAGTGTGGACTCAGAGGAAGACTGTGAGGGTATATGGGGCCATTTGGGATAGGGCCATTGATTTATCTCAGAAAAACATGGCCACCATTGGCCAAGGAAGATTGAGCAGCTATCAGACAAGGTTAACAGAGGCCGACTGGAACAAAAGTTGCTGGGCCTGTTTAACTCGGTGCCATAGAGGCCTGTGAGAAATTTGAAAGAAATCAGCCACCGGGGGCGCCTTCATGTTGTTCACGTGGATAAAGGATTGTGTATCCCATGATTTTTCGCGCATGTCCACGACATTCGTACCACATAGTAGAGCTCCTCATTCTGAGCACCTTTGCCTCTAGGACTGCCGCTGTCCATCGAATCGTTTGAGATCGTTCGAGATTTCAACTTTGGAGAACTAGTCCTAGGTTTTTGGCTCAACATTGATAACTGTTAAAAAGCTTGAAAAACCATATATTTCATATGGTAAATTGCCTGTATTGGCTGTAAATGCTCTTTTCTATCTGTGATCGGGATGGTTACAGGCTTGCCATCTCGTGTATATATTTTACACATATGCTTAAAGGCCTTAGAACCCCGATATTTGCTGCTTGCAGCTATATTTATTTATTTATCATTTGACTAAGTGTCTCGCTGTTCTCGGTTTTCTGATCTCCAGGTGCACCTGAGAGTTCACAGTGGTGAGAAGCCGTACAGGTGCGAAATCTGCAGAAGGAATTTCACTCAGCTGGCTCACCTTCAAAAGCACATCCAGGTTCATACGGGAGAGAAACCACATGAATGCCATGTAAGAACACACAGAGGAACATCTCATTGCTTTCTAGGAGAGAAAACGGAGATCTCATTTGCTGTGATGTGTCTCATGTGCAGGTGTGTAACAGGCGTTTCAGCAGCTGCAGTAACCTGAAGACTCACCTGCGGCTGCACTCAGGTGAACGGCCATATGTCTGTAAGCAATGCCCCGCCAGCTTCACCCAGCACATCCACCTGCGGCTCCACAGACGCATGCACACCGCTCCACGCTCACACCAGTGCCCGCAGTGCCCTCGCAGGTACACACACCTGTGCAGCCTACAGATCCACATCCACCAGTTCTGTCCTGCCACCAGCGTCACAGGCTCCGCCTCTCAGCTGGACTTGGCCAATGACGCGATTGAGAGGTTTGATCTCAGCGAAGGTGCAGAAAGCCTTGAGGTTAATATGGAGACGGAGTCCATAAAGAGGATGTGCCGGGTGATCTGGACACAGGCACTTGCAGATCCATCTGTCCTCCACCAGGAAGCAGCACAGGTCCAAATAATAAAGAAATGAATCGTCCAGGCCTCTTTCTCCAAAGATTTCCATTAAACAAGAAGGTGATCGGTAAATTGTCTGATATTTGTAAGAGACGCACAGTCTTGACCTGTTTTCTGTGATTTCCTGTTTTTTATATAGGTGTTTCATTTATATTTTAAACATACATTTTTAGTTAATTTTGTTTGTATTTGACTGGCTTATCATTTAAAAGGTACATAACACACAGTTTGTGCCAATCTCATGTTAGTCTTGAGTACTTATAGAGTAGTATTGCATCCTTCATATCTCTGAAAAGTCTTTAGTTTTATCATATTTATAAAAGACAGATATGCTGTACTGACTCTTTCCGAAAACAGCCGAGCTCCTGGAGACGTGCCTGCCGTGGGCAGAGCTAAAGAGTCACGAGCGCGCGCAGCTTTTGTGCAGAGATCGTCTGCAAGCTGCGACATCATTATACCTAAAAAGGGAACAAAAAAAAGTTCTTTACATTATATGAACTTGTGCGCCGATTGCCAACAAAACACAGACATTTGATGCAGTTTTACACGCTACCCGCGATCTGCAAATCCAGTGTCGAACTGGGACTTGTTTACAAAACATTTGTCACCGAAATTCTGAATACATGCACAACTCCGTTGCTGCCCTGGAAAAACAAACTTCATCCACTGTTCCCTTAAAGGGTTAGTTCACCCAAAAATGAAAATTCTGTCATTTATTACTCATTTATTACCCTCATGCCGTTCCACACCCTTAAGAACTTCGTTCATCTTCACAAATTAAGATATTGTTGTTGAAATCTGATGGCTCAGTGAGGCCTAAATAGCCAGCAATGACATTTCCTCTCTCAAGATCCATTAATGTACTAAAAACATATTTAAATCAGTTCATGTGAGTACAGTGGTTCAATATTAATATTATAAAGCAACGAGAATATTTTTGGTGCGCCAAAAAAAAAAAAAAACGACTTTTCGACACGCTGATTCATAACTCTCCGAATCTTCCTGAAGCATTGTTTTGAAATCGGCCGTCACTAAATAAGTCGTTATTTTGTTATTTTTGGCGCTCCAAAAATATTCTCGTCACTTTATAATATTAATATTGAACCACTGTACTCACATGAACTGATTTAAATATGTTTTTAGTACATTAATGGATATTGAGAGAGGAAGTGTCATTGCTCCCTATGGAGGCCTCACGGAGCCATCGGATTTCAACTAAAATATCTTAATTTGTGTTCCGAAGATTAACGAAGCTCTTACAGGTGTGGAACAGCATGAGGGTGAGTTATTAATGACAGAATTTTCATTTTTGGGTGAACTAACCCTTTAAAGCAGGGTTCTTTGGGAAGCTGAAAAAGGTAATCTTTCCCTCACATCCAAAAACACACTCCTTTGGTGACATTGTTGAAAAATCTTTCCGCTTCCGTAACCCGAACAAAGTGGGTTGATGGGTGTGCTCTTGCTCTCGCTCTGGGTGATGTGTGTGTGTGTGCACGCTTATCAGGGAGAAGTGCCTATACAAGGAATTCTCTCTTTTATTACGTGGTAAAGGACCATACTCAAAAAAACTCTCCGAAACATTATCTGAAACCAGAAGTAATGTATTTGGCACAGAAATACTCTGTCATACGTCCAACTCGTGTTTTGAAACTTCCAACTCTTTCCAACAGTGCAAATAAGTCAGATTACATGAAATAGCATTAGACCTCCCCCCCCCTTTAAGAATTTATAAAATGAGTCTATCAATTATATGCACTACCATTCAAAAGTTTAGTGTCAGAATGCTGTTGAAATGAAGTAATCCTTTTAATTGGCAAGGATTCATTACCGACAATAATGACATTTAGAATGGTGCACAAGATTTCTGATTCAAATTAATGCTGTTCTTTTTAACTTTATATTCATCAAAGAATCCTGAAAAAAATATATTACTGTTTCTACAAAAATATGAAGCAGCATGACTGTTTTCAACATTGATAATAATAGTAAATGTTTCTTTAGCAGCAAATCATCTTATTAGAATGATTTCTGAAGGAAATCATGTGACACTGAAGACTGGAGTAATGATGATAAGGCTGTTTTTACTTTATTTTTGATTAAATAAATGTACATATTTCAAACCCAAACTGTTCAATGGTAGTGTGTGTATGTATGTATATATATATATATATATATATACATACATACACACACACATATTATCATTCAGTATTATACATTTTGAATTATGTATATTTGAATAACGTCTAATTGTCCTAAATGTTGCAGTCACTGGATTTATGTGTTATTATGTGATAAACTAAAAGAAGTTAAATCGCTTATAGGTGAGATCAGGGCTTTCACAAATGGATTAAGTTTCATTTTTTGTATGATCATATTTTTGCAATATCTGTTGATTGAACACAATAAAACCACACAAACATGCTTTCAGACAAGAGTCGACTATGTGATAAGGATGATGAACTATTCTCAGGGCACGAGTGTTTTCATTAATGTCCAAAAGTTGGAGAAAGCTGGCAAGTGTTTTATGTGTTGTAATTTTATATAATTTATCAGTGCAATTTCTGTTACCCAAAACAGTGCTTTAATATTTTTATATAGTGTCTTTTCCATTTGTTCTATTTCATGACTTTGTTTTTCATGTTTTGCTATTTAAACAACCATTAAATAGATTATACTACATTTTAAATACACGTGTGGCGTTTTTTTATACCTTAGGGGTGTGTGTGTGTGTGTGTGTGTGTGTGTGTGTGTGTGTGTTTACTGCTGATATCACGTTTCTCTTGTGTTGTCCAACAAAACAGCATCTGTTTGTAAACATCCGGGTCACATTTACACCTACACACAAACAGACACACGCAGCCATAGGTAGGAATGTAATATAATTACATAAATATAATAAAATAAAACAAATCCATCTATTCATACAACAACATGAATTTATTAGCGGATGCGCGTTACTGTCTCTTTAAAAATCCAGATGAATGACGTCAGATATTTTGACAGGACGACGGAGAGGAGAGGAGAAACAGGATCCGCCGCTGACAACAACAACAAACACAAAGATGTCTCGAGCAACGCCGAGTCCCGGTCGGTGAGATGCCGGTAACGGAGCGGAGAGGATGCGGCGCGTGGTCGAGCTGCTGGCGCGTGCTGCTGCTCGCTGCGTCCGCGCTCGTGCTGCTGGCGGAGAGAGCGGCGCGTGAGTGACCTTATACCGCATCACAGGTTCATCTAATGCACCCCATAAATCACATTATAACGAACGTTACCGTATTCATTTACCATGATATTTACATAATACTCCAAGTTAAATCATGGGACTATTATTGTAGATGTCCAAAATCCATAACACGTCCAAAAATATGGTAATACTGCAGTACATGTCTGAAATACCATGTAACCGTGATGCCTGTTCAGAAACATGTTAAAATCATGGTGCTTTTCGGTACTACAATGGATTTTTGGACATGCACCATGGTATTCTTGGAAGTGCACCATGTAAATACTGACACATATATTTATATATTAATATATTGTAAAAATATCTGAAATATATAAATATATTGTAGGATATGTAGAAATATATACTGTATATATATATATATATATATATATATATATATATATATATATATATATATATATATATGTATATATTCTGTGTGCATAAAAAATATTAAGCATGATGTTATGGAGACGACATGTATTATAATAACAATAACTGGCTTTTATGTTGTCAATGCACTGAAGACAAAGGGAATTATTAAAACGTAATATATACTTTGTATCACATTGAACGAATTTAATTTCCCATCCACTGTAAGAGTATTGTTAGATGTATAATACTAAACAGAAACATTTAATTAACATTTATTTGTAGGGTGCTTTTCAAAATAAATATTATTCCGATGCACCTTTAGAGATTTAGGGATCTGCGAAACACCTGATCTGTCAAAGCTTGACTGTCAGGAATGACAGATTACAGAATTTTTCTATCATATTACAGTTTAACGTGGATTTACTGTGATATAATCTCATCCCATTTCCCTGCTCTTTTGTTAGAGGTAATCTCAAACATATTCATGTGCGCAGATGGAGATGTTTGGTAACAAACGTTCTCTCTGCTGTTCATCAGTGGTCTGCTGTTTGGGGTTCTACCTGTGGCAGGAGGAGCTGTGTTTGGCCGGACTGACCTTTGCCCTCATGTTGCCGGGGTCACTGGTGCAGGTGTTGAGTTTCAGATGGTACAGGGCCGACGGAGACAAACGTACAGGCCACAATTTCATCATTCACACACTTCACTTGGGCATCTTCAAAAGGTGTGTTTGTGCTTCTGTTTAAATGAATAATTCCTTTTAAAAAATACAATTTATTTCTTTTACTCCAGTGCTTCCCAAACTTTTTTGTCAGCCGAACCCCTTAGATGTACAATTTAAGTTAATATATCATTAATTGGTAACACTTTACAATAAGGTCCAATTAGTAAATACATTAACTAACAGTGATCAATACATCTGTTGCAGACAGTATTTATTCATCTTTGTTAACATTAGTTGATTGAAATACAGATGTTCATTGTTAGTTCCTGTTAGCTGAGGCCTATTAACTAACGTTAACAGAAACAACTTTTGATTGTAATAATGTTTTAGTAAATGTTGAAATTAATATAAACTAAAATTAATAAATGTTGCTGTTTGAGCATAAACAACATCTGCAAATTTACGACGCTCAAAGTTCAATGCAAAGGGAGATATTTTCACTTTTTAAGGACTACAACAAACGGCTGCTAGGAACTACAACGAGCTTCTTCCCGTGTTAGTGACATTGCTAACCCTAAAATTTACATAAACCCCGCCCCCGAGAACATGCAACAAAGGGGGCGGGGCCATGTTGAGCTGCTTTAGAGAAGAGGAAGAGTTGTTGTAGTCGAGTGTTGTTGTCATGCTGTCATTTTACGCCGGACTGCTTCACAAATGACGGTCAATTCAACGCTGGATTTGCACAAAAGATGAACTTGACGGCACATGCTAGTGGATGAGTTGAATCAACTCCACAACAACTACATCAATTTATCCACTAACCATTCAGAAACGTCCAGTTTCATTCTAAAAGTTGTAACTTCTTCCTGAGTCTCTCCATCAGTGTCGACTCCGGTTTGAACAATGTAAGGCTGAACACTTTAGTCATTTTGGCTGCGTGAGATTCTCCAGCTTCGTTGTTGTTGAGCTGTTAAAGCTCCGCCCTCTTCTGGAAAGGGGGTGGGAGCAGCAGCTCATTTGCATTTAAAGGGACACACACAAAAACGGCGTGTTTTTGCTCACACCCAAATAGGAGCAAATTTGACAAGCTATAATAAATGATCTGTGGGCTGTTTTGAGCTGAAACGTCACAGGCACACCAGAGAGGCATTATAGGTCTCCTTTAAGTGCTATAAAAATAAAGGTGACTTGATGTGTGTTGTGTGTCAGGTTTTGGGATTGCGGTGTGTGTGAATGGACAGCTCCGGGCTCATCGCAGTCACAGGAGGTGATGCAGCAGGCAGACGTGTCTGCTTTGCGTCTGCTGGAGGTTTTGCTGATGACTCTACCGCAGACGCTTCTGCAGACATACGCTCTTACCATTACCAGCTATGGCTTCTCGTCTCCAGGTCAGTCCTGAGCTCAGTTACAGACTGAAACCTGTTTGAAAACAGTCATTGCATTTCTAAACTCTTATAGATAACCGTGTGTGTTTTTTGTCTGCAGTTGCTCTGTGCGGTGTCGTGTGTTTGTTCTCGCTCTCCTGGGCGCTGGTGCTCTACAGTCGGGCCTGTTGCTTGATCCGTCCTGGGCATTTGCAGATGCCGCCAGCTGCGCTCCTGTGCCAGCTGCTGTGGAGGGCAGGCATGTTAGCCGCCCGCTTCACCAGCCTCGCCCTGTTTACCCGCACCTTCGGCTGCTGGGTCATCGGGGTCGTGGGTGAGTCTGAATGAAGATTATAGATGTGCGCGCTCAGGTTTTGTTAGTAAATTATCAATGACGTATCTGAAGGAATGTACACTTTGGGGTCAGTAAGAAATTAATACTTTTATTCAACATTAATAATAATAATAAATGTTCCCTGAGCAGCAAATCAGCATATTAGAATGATTTCTGAAGGATCATGTGACATTGAAGACTGGAGTAATGATGCTGAAAATTCAGCTTTGATCACAGGAATAAATTACATTTTAAAATTCGAATAGTAAACAGTTTAAATTGTAATAATATTTCACAATATTACTGTTTTTACTGTATTTTTGATCAAATAAATGCAGCTTTGGTGAGTAGAAGAAACATTAAAAAATCTTGCTGATCACAAACTTTTGAATTGTAGTGTATGATTTCATGCTACAATCAAAAGAAAAAAATTGCACCAAAAAAAGAAGAAATATATATTTAAAAAAATAATAATAATAATTAGCACAAATGATATTTTTGTTATATTGTGACATTATTTTATTGAAAATTAAGTGCATTCCCCCCACAGCTTATGAACCGCCTCTATAGCATCCCTCAGTTCGTAGAAAATACGTTTTTTAATCTTTGTGTGTCTCATTTTCTCCCAGCGTCTCATTGGTTGATGGCTGCGCTGTGGTTGGTCTCCCAGCAGACTGATATATATGTGGGTCAGTGGTCATGGCGCGTGTTTAACATCATTCTGGGAGGCGTACACATCTTCCTGTTTCTCAACGTGAAGGACGGACCATCCCGGTTCCGGATGGCAGGATTCTATACGGTACAAACACACACACAATCTTAATGAGAGAATGAGATATATTTGTATTAATGTTTTGATCTGTTTTTCTAACACTCTCTATTGAGCCTATCAATATGCAGAAAATGAATATGTATTTAAAGGAATAGAGCATGCATTATTTGGAGCTGTTCCTTTAAGCAATGGAGTGACAGCTCTGTTGTTTCTGTGCTGTGTAGGTGATGCTGCTGGAGAATGTTACACTGATATTGGCTGCATCTGACATCCTGACTGATGCATCATGGGATAGCCTGACCGTCCCCACTGCTGTGCTGTGCAGCTTTCTGCTCGGTGAGAGTCTGTGTGTGCGTAAGACAGATCTCAGTAACAATTGTGTCATATTATGAAAAATAATGTAGACACCCAGAATAAACAATGAAAGTGTTTTGAGTTTTTATGTTCAGTAATGGTTAAAGGCACAATATGTAAGATTTGTAGATTAAAATATCCAAAACCCACTAGAGCAGTGTTATATATTTTGTTGAAATATATCTTTTATATTGTCATATATATATATATATATATATATATATATATATATATATATATATATATATATATATATATATATATATATATATATATATATATATATATATAATTTGAACCAGGACATGGACTGTGTCCGTGCGTCACCTATCAATGACATCATACCCGCGTTACCCTCGATTTCCGTCTATTTTGTAAGAACCATGGAAACACCAGAGACGCTTTATTATATTCTATGTATTTATTAGACAGGTGAGCAACGGTTTGGATACATTTATAGACAGAAAACTAATCATGTTATATAGCTCAACACAGTAAGTCTTATTCTTTAGATCTCGTTTCTTGATTTACCGTGAGTACCATGTATTACCATGCCTAAAATCGATGTAGCTTACTGCAGTGTGCATTAAGTGTCTCATAGCAGCCGACGAGCGAGCACAGAGTAGCACTATAACAACTTTATACACACTCAAATGTATCTAATATGATAAACAGCGCTGCGTTACCTCTCATACACTTGACTGGAAGAAGCAAAAGCAGTGACTGTGACATAATAAAAGTCCCACTGCTCTCTCGTCTCTCATTAGCAATCGCTCCAGCGGCCTCGTTCAGCTCTCACAATAATCTCATCCATGAACACGATTTCTGCTCGAATCCCGTCCCAGTTCTTTCCCCCGGCTGTGGTCGTGAAGACAACACCTCTCATCATTCCGCAAAATCAAAGCATCATCAAGCTACGCCTTTGTTTTGAATAAGTGACCTCTAGTGGCGAGAATTTATGTAGTGTGCCTTTAATGTGCATTTTTCATTTATTCTGCATTGGGTTTGATCATTTGCACTGAAATAAAAGTATTTTTCGCTTAAATATATTTCATTAAATAAAAACACTTTCTGTGTATAAAATAACCGGTATGATGCAAAAGTAAAAAATGCTCTTTATGAATAACCACATACTGGTATGCCAAACCTTTTTTTTTTAAAAAATGCAAGTGCTTTGCAACACAATTGAATTTGCTAATCTTCCTTTTCTGAAATTTACCATGGTATGTTATACATTTAAGTACCATACCATATAAATTAAAATACCATATAGACTAAAATGGTTAAATTAAGAGTGTAAGCTGTTTGAAACCAAGATTTTTTTTTAATGTTTTGGAAAGATGTCTCTTATTTTCACAATGGCTACATCTATATAATGAAGTTAAAGCAGTAATATTGAGAAATATTTTTAGAAATTAAAATATATGTTTTAAATTTGAATATGTTTTAAAATGTAATTTATTCCTGTGATCAAAGCTGAATTTTCAGCATCATTACTCCAGTCTTCAGTGTCACATGATCCTTCAGAAATCATTCTAATATGCTGATTTGCTGCTCAAGAAACATTGCTGATTATTATCAATGTTGAAAACAGTTGTGCTGCTTCATATTTTTGTGGAAACCACAATTTTTTTTTCAAGATTTCAGTTCAAAAGAACAGCATTTATTTGAAATAGAAGTCTTGAGATTAATGCAGAAATGAAAGTGCAATTTTACCATTATTAGTCATTTTAACTGTTTGATTAAACATTATTATGATTAAAACATCAGATCTGTTAAAGCTCCGCTCTCTTCTGGATCTTATTTGCATTTAAAGGGACACACACAAAAACAGTGTTTTTGCTCACACCCAAATAAGGGCAAATTTGACAAGCTATAATAAATGATCTGTGGGGTATTTTGAGCTGAAACTTCACAGACACGTTCTGGGGACACGAGATTGCATCTTGTAAAAGGGGCATTATAGGTTGTCTTTAATTTTATAACTCTCTATCTTTCTCAGGTTTGACATCCCTGATGTTGTACTATCGTTTCCTGCATCCCAAATCCACTGAAATCTCTCAGGGTTTGCATCAGCGGGCACACATGGGCCGAGAGTGTCTTCAGCAGGGCAATTCATCCTTCTCTCTGGGGGACAAAAGTCTTCCTCTGGCCCCTCTTCCTATGCTCTTCCCATCCTCTCATCCTTCCTTCTCCCTCTCTGGGATTCCCGGCTCTCTGCTGGAGCATCCCGGGAGCTGCGGCGTGAAGCCGGATGGGGAGTGCCGCCACCATCACTGGTTGCTGATCCGACTCGCCCTGAAAACCGGTGACCCGGGTAAGATTAACGGGGCGTATGGGGCGGGTGGAGTATCCAGAATACTGATGGTGGATCAGAAGGGAGAAATTATAGAAGATGGGTGTGTGTCCACCTCGGAAAGCCGGGACGACACAATGGCGCCGCTGTCCGACTGCAGGGAAGAGTTTGAGAGCGTGAGCGAAGCCAGAGCGGAAGAGGAAGCAGATGAGGATGACAGTCTCGAAATGGAGAGCCCATTAGAGTCGCCCGTCTCCGAGTGCAAGAGGAGCTCGCCGGAGGGAAAGTCTGTGTTTGGGGACAGTCCTGAACCCAATTACTGCCCCACCGAATCCAGCTCCACTTTATACTTCAGCGCCGACCCACAATCCCCGAGCAGCTCCAGTAACCCGCGTCTGGACCGCGAGACGGCCTTCGGTTTCGGCTCTGGAACCGGGCTGGAGACTCTGGATGAGCTGAGCCCCATTCCTATAGACGGCGGGCCACACAGGGATCTCGTCAGGGGGCTTCTGGGCCGAGCGGGGCCCTGCTACACCTCCGCGCCTGGACTAAACGGAGAGAGTTCTGGAAGCCACCTGAGAGGCCCCCGCAGGCAGGTGGTTCTGTCCCGCAGGGGTCCGGAGGAGGACGGTGGATTTTAACAGCATTCAATGTATGAACTTTAAGGGGCGTTCACACTGACAGCGATTTTCCAGCGTGAAAGTTGTGAGGCACTGTTGCAGCGTGTCTTTAACTTTATGCAAATGAGCTTCAATGGCGTCTACCAATGAGAGTGAAGATGATAGGAGTGAAGGTAAGATGGAGGAGGAGTTAATGCTGTTATGAGCGTTTCACTGTTCTGTGTAATTTGTCTTTGCCCACATTCAGGGATATAATTAAAAAAAAAAAAAAATGTGGAAAGCTATTTATCTTGTCCATGATGTGATTATACTCTGCTGCAATTTCTATAGTCTTTCCCCTCCAGAATGTGAAGTGGCAGGAAAACAGATCCGTTGTCACGCAAAATATATATATAAAATATATACACTACTGTTGAAAAGTTTGGGGTTTCTAAGATTTTTGAAATACATCTCTTCTGCTCACCAAAGCTGCATTTATTTGATCAAAAATACCATAAAAACAGTAATATTGTGAAATATTATTACAATTTAAAATAACTGTTTTCTATCTGAATATATTTAAAAATGTAATTTATTCCTGTGATCAAAGCTGAATTTTCAGCATCAATACTCCAGTCTTCAGTGTCACATGATCCTTCAGAAATCATTCTGATATGCTGCTCAAAAAACATTTCTGATTATTATCAATGATGAAAACAGTTACTGCTTCATATTTTTGTGGAAACTGCGATACATTTTTTCAGGATTGAATAGGATAAGTACATAATTTTAATAATATTTTGTAACATTAAATGTCTTTACTGTCACTTTTAATCAATTTAATGCATCCTTGCTGAATAAAAGTCGTATTTTCTTTCAAAAAAAAATTTGACCCCAAACTTTTGTAAAAATATATGCATAAAAATTATAATAATAGTTTCACGGCCAACATACAGCCGCTTCCTCTAACGATCACTGTCAGTATGAACGAACAGGGCATTAATGAATAAAATACAAGCAGCTGGAACATTAAAAACTTGAACCTGGATATTTAAGACATTGAATAAAACATTTAGACATATGAAGATATAAACTTTTCTGAATATTTATTTTTCTTTTGTTCTGTTTTTTTGTTCCTCGCTGTCTATCTGTTTATGTTCAGAATGGAATAATAGTGTGCACAAATGCATACTAGTTTTTGAATAAAATAGGGTCTAAAGTAGTATGCAATATGCAACATTAAATAACATTATCACATGATCTCATCACATTGCTTGTTCAATTAAGCAGCATCTAGTTGTCATCTCAGAAATAAAAATGGTTATTTTACATTTTTAATCCAGTTCTTTGACAAAATTTTGGCAGTCCAAACAAATAATAATTCAAAAAGGAGACAAAACTTCATCTGTGTATTTCATGCATGTATGGAAGTAAGCCATTCTGAACATAACCAATAAAAATCTACATGCTGTTGGTTTGAGCTGAAAGCACAATCTTTCTGTAAGCTACAGGTGTGTGTGTGTGTGTGTGTGTGTGTGTGTGTATTCTGTTTAACTTCTGTCCTCTCAGACTGTAATGTAATTCCACTCTTATGAAGGGCTGTGGTCTGGTTTATTATTTTTTGGTGTAAGGTGCCTGATACAGACATATAGACAAAACTCATCTCAGAACATCATAAATGAATTACAGCATTAGAACCATGATTTCGAATTATGATTATTATATTTAGATTATAGATTTGGTCCACTGCTCCACATCCTTCCATCAGAATATTTGCTCTCTGACCTTTTCTGTTACTTCAATTCAATGCCATCTACAGTGATGTATCATTGTTTTTATTTTTTGTATTTTTTTTGCTAATCTATGATTTTGTGTTTAAAACATAGGTCAATTTTGTTTAATTGTTTTTTTTATATCCCTTTGTTGTTTTTTTCATGATTTAAATACTAACCTTAACCCTAACATAAATTATCTATCTATCTATCTATCTATCTATCTATCTATCTATCTATCTATCTATCTATCTATCTATCTATCTATCTATCTATCTATCTATCTATCTATCTATCTATCTATCTATCTATCTATCTATCTATCTATCTATCTATCTATCTATCTATCTATCTATCTATTGCTGTTATTTACTTAATTATTACTTTTTATAATTCATTGATTTGTTCATTTACATATTTATAACAACAGTTTTTGGTTGGAGCTCATCTTTACAGAGTTGTACAAATAACATCTCAAACAAAACAAATTCTGAAAGATAAACATATTCTATATATGATACCTTTGGCTCATAATGTTTCAGAGGTGTTTTAGTGAATATCCACTGGAGTGTTTTCACTGTTTGAAGTGCTCACTGTGTGTGTGTTTTCCATTGTTTTTCATTAAAGCATTTTGAGAGTGCGTATAATATCTAATAATTGTTATTTGCATGCATTTTCTGAAGGATGACTGTGTGCTTAAACAATACTGATGGTTTATGTCCCCTAACAGGTCAATATCAGCAATAATTTCAAAGCAAATTCAGCCATAAGACTATAGTGATTAGCTGATATTGTGAATGAAAGTTTGTTTGATTTTTCTGGATGTGGGTTGTTTGCTCTTAAGGTGAAATCCATTTATTCATTAAATTAATTTCACAAGAATTATGAACGTGTCCTAATATCTCTCACATATTTGTCCACTTGTGCAATATGTCATCAAGCTCACTTTTTATCTATACTGCTGCACATAGAAAATATTAATCATCGTAAAGGAAATTGCAAATTATGCCAAATATAGCTTAAATTAAACAGTGGAAACTATTACTAATATAACAGTCAGCTATGGGAACCGGGAAGGAATTTATACAATAATCCAAAGGGATTACGATCTACAGTATAATAAAAGACTCTCCCCTGGTTTCACTTGCAGGGCTTAGGCTACATGTAAATTCTCAGTTTAATAACTGGCTATTCAAAGTTTTAGTGTCATTTTTTCAGCTGTAAATGATCATACAGACGGCACATAGTTGTTGCTGTGCTGTCACGTGGTAAATGTTACTTTTCCCAGCGCTGGTAGGGATGGACCAATCACAGTCGT